>NC_056473.1:28657533-28742533 GCF_008729295.1 Plectropomus leopardus
GTGTAAGTTCAAGAGGATACAGGAAAATGGGTTTTCTTTACCATTGAAGGGTAGCTTACACGTGTATCTTTTTTTTTTTTTTTTTTTCTGCAGGAACTCGTCCACACAAGTGCACAGACTGTGATATGGCTTTTGTGACTAGCGGAGAGTTGGTTCGTCATCGTCGCTACAAACACACACACACGAGAAACCCTTCAAATGCTCCATGTGTGACTACGCCAGTGTGGAGGTAATACACGCTCACGCTTTGTCTCCTTGAAGTTTTACAAAGTTTAATGTACTACATTTGCTGCACTTATACTCGTCAACATTAACTTATTCAGGAGTGAAGACGAGTGAAGGATAAATTCACAGCTGTCTCGTTGGCAGCTCTGGAGGGAGGAAGTTAAAAAGTGAATCCACACTGTTTCAGACAGTAGATACAACAGCTCTGAGTTTGAAATAGTTAACAAAGGCTGTGCCTTTAAAGTCGCTGATAAATTTTTTGCTTTAGTGTTCTGATATTTGAGTCTGTGTGTTTGGATGTTGTGTAGGTGAGCAAACTAAAGCGTCACATTCGTTCGCACACCGGTGAGCGTCCATTCCAGTGCAGTCTCTGCAGCTACGCCAGCAGAGACACGTACAAGCTGAAGAGACACATGAGGACACACTCAGGTAAAAATGGCACCTGCTTAACTTTTCTACACATTTTGAAGCAGTGGAGGAGGACAGAGTGGCAGAGGTCAGTTTTCAGAGATAAATGAACAGTATTGCTTTTGTTTGTTTGTTTTTTATTTTTGGGGAAACCTCATAGAGCTTGGGAGTTTTCTCACCAAAGGGGTTGTACTCTCGCTCCCTTACAATATAATATATTCCAGTCAGAAAAAACAGGAGATAATTCAACCTTTTGCTGCCCCCGTCCCGCTTCACTGTCAGTGCAACCAATTTCAGAACCATCATTTTCGCTGATTTACAAATGGATGCATGTTCATTAAAATTTAGACTTTGGGGGTTATTCATGCATTGTAGTGCAGGGCAGTTTGATCAAAATATCGTGGAAAAGTCATACTGATATACGGCCTAGCACTAATACAACGTGTTTAGAAATAGAAATAGAAATACCTTATTACCTTATTAATCCTGTGACGGAAATTGTTTTGTTACAGCAGCAAATAAGAGAGCAGCAACTGAGTAAAATATTTGTTAAAAAGGCAAAATAATGCAAATACATATACAAAGGAAGGCACTTAACATAGGATAAAATATAATAGAATAGAATAAAAATAATAATAATAGAGATATGTACAGTATGAGGAGAGAACAAACAAACAAACAAAAAGCCAAAAAAAATAAAAAGCAATTAAAACGAAAAGAATGTGCAAATAAGTGTGCAAAAAGTGAGGATGGATTTGCAAGTGAGTTCAGTGCAGAGGAGGAGGAATGATTGTTTGAACCGCTCTTTGTGACAGTTTCATACCTCCTACCCTATTGTTGCCTCTTAGGATTATGAGAACAGTCATTAACCTGTATACACTCTAAATCCTTTCTACAGGCGAGAAACCTTATGAGTGCTACATCTGCCATGCCCGGTTCACCCAGAGTGGAACCATGAAGATGCACATTCTGCAGAAACACACAGAGAACGTGGCCAAATTCCACTGTCCGCACTGTGACACCGTCATCGCACGCAAGAGTGACTTGGGTAACAAAAACACACACAAACACTGTGTAACTTAGCAAAGTTCACACTACATTACTTTGAAAGTCATCAACTCGCTGTTCTGTTCACGCTGCACATTTTGTAATCAGGAGTGTTGAAGTCGTCAAGGTTTTCACACTATATGACTGACCAGCAGGAGGTCACACACTACAAGATCTATCGTCATGAGGAATCCACAATGAGTATATCATGATGTGCAGGTGAAACCCAAATACGGGGTTGACCTGCAGCTAATAACTTACAATAACAATGCTTGCAATAGTCCACTGTTGACCTTTGTTTCCCCTCTCTCTCACTCTTCCTCTCAAACCCACACACGCCAGCGGACAGTGTTGCGGCACTGCTTGCCTTGAGCTGTCATTGGCTGTAGCTTACCAATAATGCCTCTGACTGGTCCAGATACAAACCCTGATTCCAAAAAACTTGGGACACCGGGTAAAATGCAAATATAAACACAATACAATGATTTGCTAAGCTGTTATGACCTATATTCAAATGAAAGCAGTACAAAGACAAGATATCTGATGCTCAAACTGATATATGTATTTTTTTTTTTTTGCAAATACACTCTCAGCTTGCATCTTTGGACAGTTCACACATAGTGCTCAAGCACCGATTTGCTTCTGATTTGGGACTTTTATCAGGGAGCTCCAAAAACAGTGTCCAAGCAGAAAATCTGGTTTAAAGTTGTGTAGTGTGAACTAGGCCTCATCCAACAGAATAATTGTTAACTTTGCTATAGTGTTTTTTTCCCCTAATATGTTTTCTTTTGTCATCCGTGTGCATCTCCAGGTGTCCATCTTCGTAAGCAGCACTCATTCATTGAGACTGGAAAGAAGTGTCGTTACTGCGACGCCGTTTTCCACGAGCGCTACGCTCTGATCCAGCATCAGAAGTCTCATAAGAATGAGAAGAGGTTCAAATGCGACATGTGTGACTACTGCTGCCGCCAGGTGTGTGCACCCAGATATCTGTGTGTAGTGATATGTCGGGGTATCTTACTCATAACAAATTAGGAATTTCATTTGGATATCAGGTATGGGTCAGCCCACATAAATGATATAAATGAAAATATATTGATATTTATATCATTATATCATAGTCATTATATCTCCCAGACTCATCCTTTGGAGACCATGACAACATCCAGCCAGTATTTAACATATTTCACTGTGGACCATAGTGATGTGCAGAACCACGGGCAGATGGACATTGCTTTCCACAGGGTGTTCCTGCAACCATAGCAAAAAAAAGTGAATTAAATGGCAATTTAGTTCTGTCTTTAACTGTGGCTCTTAACTGTGCCGGCTCCAGGAGCGTCACATGGTCATGCATCGTCGAACCCACACTGGAGAGAAACCGTACGCCTGCAGCCAGTGTGAGAAGACCTTCAGACAGAAGCAGCTACTGGACATGCACTTCAAACGCTACCACGACCCCAACTTTGTCCCCACCGCCTTTGTCTGCCCCAAATGTAGCAAGACCTTTACTCGAAGGGTAACGACTCTCTTTCTCTCTGTTACTTAGCTCAAGTGAATTCACAGGTGGGCTAACGACTAATGAGTGAGAAAAGTCATCAGACTATCTGACATTGTTCTTGTAGAACACCATGGCTCGCCACGCTGAGAACTGCAGCGGTGAGGTGGAAGAAGCGGAGAATGGAGCTCCGGCCCAGAAGAAAGGCAGGAGAGGGAGGAAGAGGAAGATGAGGAGCAGGAGAGATGATGATGACAGTGGTGAGATATTTACATTATATCCAAGCGGGTTATGATGTTGTGTTTGTTGTGTTGTAGTAAGTTTTCTTGATGTCTGTCTTTGTTGTTTCTCTGTGTCACGCAGACGAGGATCACGTTGAACCTGACGAGGATGAGGAGGGTGATGGTGAAGACGAAGCCGCGCTGCTACAGGAAGAGGAGGAGCCAGAAAGCATCGAACTGGACCAGGCCCCTGCCGCCATCCCAGTACCCGCCCCTGACGAGCCGCCGGTCAAGAGGAAACGAGGCAGACCCCCGAAGAACGCCCCGAAGCCTCCAACACCCAGCAAATCAGTCAGGGTGGCTTCCAAGGCGACTGCCTCTGGTGAGACAGAAAATGCGCTTTTCAAAATCAAGCTTTAAGAAATATCATACATGAACATGATTTTATACTTCCATTGAGTTAATGTTTTAACCAACATCAGTCCGGGGGGCGTCATGCCAAATATACACAGACAGTTTTTCTACAGCGAAGCGTCAGTCAGCAGCTTAAGTCGCCGTATGAGAGTTTTTACTGCATATGCCAGAGAACTGTAAAACTAGTAATCCTCAGCCACGTTAACACGAGAACAGCCCTACTAAAACGGAAAAGTCTTTCCTTTGTGTTTAAAAAAAAAAAAATCAGCACTCATATGATAGCATTTTGAGAACGGTCCACGTGTACATGGATCTGCAAAAACAACAGAAAACTGTAGTATCGTCCCAGGCCAGCAGTCTGCGGTGTAACTTTGTAGCTCGAAGTGTGGCTGTGGCGTCACCGTCCTCACAGTGTACGCGCATTTCTAGTTTACACGGCGACAGCAGGGGTTGCTTTTTAAAAAAAACGTCACTCTGGAACCTGGATTTCAAAAGTTTGCGTGAAAGTGTGTCTTTGTTGTTGTGTTTTGTAGCCGCTGCCATCATTCAGGTGGAGGACGAGAGCACCGGAGCAGTGGAGAACATCATAGTGAAGAAGGAGGATGGCGACGCTGCTGCAGCCACGTCTCTGGAGCAGGGTGTGGCCCTGACCGTGGAGGGGGTGGGGCTAGACGGGGAGGGGGTGGAGACTGTTGAGCTGGCCGTGAATGAGGAAACAGCGGCGGCCGCCGCCAACGGAGATCTGACGCCAGAGATGATCCTCAGCATGATGGACCGGTGAACACAACACAGCCGCACACATGTAGCTGGACTATGAGTACAGTTGGCAAATACACACAAACATTTCCACATCCTCGGCCTTCACCCTCATGTTCCATCTGTGTGAGCTTGTCATGGCAGCCATTTTGCCCCCATTTGCGTGGCTGCGAAAACAGCCACGCACGAAGAAGGGAAGCTGCATGTAAATACGTACACACAGTAACTTTACATCCATGTACATTAATGCATACTGATGTCTGTGGGTCACACACACACACACACACACACACACACACACACACACACAGCAGATCCCACTGCACATACCTGCCCACATCATATCCAGATATCGTCCAAGCTAACGACAGACTGCTCTCTGCTCTTAAAAGCTTATTTTCTGTTTGAATGTCTTCTGAATGAATCATTGTGTATTTTGCTACTTGTTTCTGACTCAAAGCCACATCCTGTGTCACCCTCTACCCACACACGCTGCAGCTAACGTTCAGCTCCTCTCTACGTTGATCTGCCAAAAGGAGACATTATATGATCCTCTTTGACTTTGATTTTCTGCTGTCCCGCTTGCTGTTCCTGCAACTATGCTGATTCGGCAAATTCCAAGCCTTTCTATGTGTATATATAGATCTAAATGTAGTTTTTCCTAATGAAGCGTAGTACATGGTACTTGAGTTTGTCTCTGAGATAGCACTTGGTCTCAGACTTTTTTTTTTTTTACCCCCAAAGTCCGATTTTCCTCCTCAGCCTGTGATGGTCCATGTTGTGGTGTTTGTACATTGAGGCTTTCATAGAAGGAAGTTAACGGAGGGGTTCTTGCATATTCATGAGTAAATGGGCACAGGCAAGAAACATTCAACTGAACTGAAGTCAGTAATAATTAGGGCTGTACCCAACTCAGAATTATGTCAGTCGAATCTGATTCGTCTTTTTCATACGAATATTCGATGATTTGGTCTGTTTTCCGTGCAAAGTGTGAACGGGGCTCCGCGGGACGTTCAGTATGACAGCTGCATTCATTCAATATAGTAAACAAACACGGCACTAATGATGGGTTGTAAATATACTATTTTTTTTTTGCAGACACTAGATATCAACAGAAGCCAGAGCCTGTCGTATTAACTAGCTGTGAGCTGTAATTTCACCACCTTTTAGACTCGCGGTGCGGTCCGTCTCTCCGTCCGTGCCGCTGCCTGCATGTCTGCAGCTGCAAAGAGTAGCTGGAAAGTCAAGAGCACTCACTCCGCAGCTAAATCTGGGGTCCAAAACTTCCCCAGAAGTACACTGCGCAGAAAAAACGACTGCTCGACTTGAAGCAATCTCAGTCAGCTGAGGGTCCCCGACTGATTCGAGCCTCCGACTTTCAAGGGGCAGCCCTCGTAATAATTACTTTGTTTCAGTTTTCTAGTTCTTCTGTTGGACCTCCACACGCCCAGCAGCCAGCCTTGTTCTAATGGAAACTTCTTCTCAGCTCACAAATGAAAATCTGAGAAAGCTGCTTATTAAGTGTCCCAGCGCCAACATAGTTTGGTACTGATGTGTATTTTCTCCTACCTGTCAGTGACGGCAGATATGTCATAGTTAACCCTGTGACACCTAGATAGACGTCAGTCTTCTCATGTTGCATTCAGATGCCTTTCATAAGCTATTTAACCCTTTGAAACCTGTGCAAATTAGTTTGATTTCTTTTCACAATATAGGGGCAATGGCCAAATTAACAAGAAATATCCCTCAAATTGCAAGATATTAGTGAAAAATGCGGGATGTATTATCAGAAAATTATCACACAAAAAAAATCTAAACTATCAGAAAACTATTTAATTTTATAAAATAGTGTAAAAATTTAGTTTAAAAAAAGATGACAACAAATGACCTGAAAATTAGTTTTTAAGTATATGTATAATATATTTTACATTACATATAATCAGCAGAATTATATATAAAGATTTATTTTACAGAAGAATTTTAATTTTCAGCACTTTTGGTTTATTTCTTGTTTTTGTACTTTTTTTTTTTGCTTAAATTCAGGTGATTTTCTTTTGTCCTTTTGCTAATTTTTGTGCCATGTCTTTTTAAGTTGCTCATCATCTTCTCCCCATATTTTTGAAATAAATCAAAACAATTTGCTGTGGTTTCAAAGGGTAACTGTTCCTCCTTTTTCTGTTCCACATTGTTTTCCACCGCGTAAACAGAGTGATCCCCGTCAGTTGGAGAAAATACGGATGATCGTGATCGAGTCGGTAAAACGTTGTACTATAGTTGTGATTTTACACATTCCAAATCAGCCAATTAACATTGAATTATGTCTATGCATAAAAATCATCTCACTTAAAGTAACAGGCAGTAACAAACCGCTCTGCATTTTTCCTTTAAGTGGATTCACTTCCCACTTCATGTTGTGCTTGGAAGAGTTATCAAAGAGCAGATAGTGAATCGGTGTGCGATCAATAATCAGCCATCACCGGCTGCGGCAGATGGTTTGCATGTAAATACACATTTTAAAACCTTTGCTTTCTGATTTCTTGTGAACCTTTCTAATGTTTTTAAATGGCTCGTTTGGAGATGTGTCGGTCAAAGGGACGATGAGGTTTTCATTTCTGTGGTAAACATGTTGGTCCTCCATGTCCTGAGCCTGTAACGATGGTTTGCTTAACGACCTCTTCATCATGCTTTCCTTCCACGCGAGCCCCTCTTAACCCACCAAACTGATCTCATCTGAACCACTATCGTTACTCTGTGTATATCTGGTCGCTCACAGCGATACAAAACTGTTTTCTGTTTCACGGTTTTCATTTCTGGCCAAGTTGTAGTCGCCACGGCGTTGGTTCAGTTCAGTAGCATGAGCTTTGTCTCATTCTGTTCTCCTGTAACGTTTGTCTCAAAGGTGTGAGGTTTGGCAATCGTCTAAAAACGTACACCGAATGAAGTTCAGCGAGTGAATTTTATGTAATGGCAACAAAACGGCCTTCTATTTGTTTTGAACTGTTTTTGGAAGCTGTGTGTTTTGTTTGCTGCACCATGTGACTAAAGAGCTCATGAAGAGGTTTGTTCTGCACTCAGTACGTTTACATGCACATTTAAGTTGTGCTACGGTTATATTTAATTGGACTGCTGTCCTTGTCCCAATATACAAGCACCAGGTCAGAGTCAGTTTATGGACAGATGTCCAACTCCGCCTCAGACGGTTTTGGTATGCCCCCTTCAGCTAGTTGCTCTAGACTGCATCACAGTCACAGCTGTTTATTTACAGTAACGTAGAAAAAGCCGATTTGTCACATGCATGTAATTAAGGCGCTGAGCAATCCTGGCCTTCACTGATTAGTTTTGACCCACCTAAAAAAACGATGTGCTACATTCAGGATACTTTTACCTCTTTACCTTGCTGTAAGACAGCCGTTACTAATGGGGATTTGAAGCCGTTAAATCAAAAACACCAGACTCCATTGAGAAAAACAGTTATTTCACTCTACCAAACAGCAGAGCTGCTAATATGTAAATGTGGTGTAAACTTAAACTGATATTATTATTGTTATTTTTTTTTAGGTGGCTAAAATATGTTTTGTTGTGGGACTGTACTTTATTTATGGGGGGGGGGTTGCCTGGGGTGTAACTATTTAATTTTCACCATTTAAAGCTGTATATGTCCCTCACCTGCGCCAAAATTTAAAACACAAGTCCCTCCTCCATGTTTTTTTTTTAAAAAATGCCTGACCTATTTTGCCTCATACGCAGCAAATAGTCCCTAACTGTCGAGGGAGGCAGACACGGCGTTAAATTCTGACTAAACTGACTTGCAGTCACTATCTGGGTGTGTTATTCCGACTTGGAGAAATTCGATTTAGTATGATTTCAGTGGGACTAATGCGTTTACTTGTATTTTAAAAGTCCAGCTCTAGTCGGACTAACGCAGTTCAACTTTTTCTTTGTACATGTAAACGTACTGACTGTCCTCGGCCCTGGACTCAGACCCTGTTAGCTCAAGTCCTGCGGTTTCACTAACCCTTACACCTGATACAGAGGTTTGTCCTCTGCAGATCAGTCACCCAAAAAATAACCCCCCTTGATTTGTATCTCCAAAAACAGGACTAAAATCACTTAAATGAATCAAGCTGAAAAAATAATCTTCATGGTCTGAATTTGAGCAAATCCTGTGATGTGGTTCTTTAGAGGATGTTGAAGGGCTAAAAGCTCTGAAGTGGCCGAGTGAGCTCGGTCACGCATAAGATGGTTGTCATGTGGCCTTCCTTTCATTACAACCCGTTATTGTTACGTAAAGCATTTCATCTGTAAAAACATTTATTTGATGCCCGGTATCTTAAAAAGAAGGCTGTAAAGAACCATGGACACAGAAATGGTCACAGAGATAGTAGTGCCAAGTTACTGCTGAAAGGTTTCTGAGGAAAGCAATGTTCATATATAAAAATCGAAACTTTTGTAAGAATCTTTCTGAAACATCAATTGTGCTGCTGTGCTCTGAGGTCTTTTTCTGTAAAAAAAGACAGGAGAAAATGTTCTGTCATCACGGTATCATGGTAATGTTCTGCAGGTGGACGGATGGAAAATGAATGTTTGACTGTTCTCATTGTTGTTTTTTGTTTGCACATGGCTTGTTTGTTTCGGCAGAATGGAGAGAACGGTCTTAAGATGATTTAAAACACGTCCCGAGAAAACAGAAGAAATCTTTGACATGTCATTTTTGAAGATGAGACACTGTACAGCTGATGAAAAATAAAATCATCCTAATGGGCCCATGACTGCTGCATGCTTCTGTTCTTTGACTGAAGGTCAAAACACACCGGCGGCATAAAACGTGCATCAAAATATATACAATATATATACAAACTCTCACAGGCGGCGGCTCGGATGCTGCAGAGCGCAGCGCCCTCGCTGCATTTTACTCTACTGTTCTATTTCCAGCCTTGCCACGCCTGAAAAAGCAGTGTTTTTTTGTTTTTTTCCTCTTGAATCTCTCCGTTTGTACATGATGGCACCTTTTCTCCTCTACTCCCATTGCAACTTGACTTTTTTTTCCCCTCTCCTTTTGTTGTCGCTTTCCCTCAAGTGTGTGTGAAGACTGTGGAAAAACATTTGATCATTTAATCATTTTAAAAACCAACTTGTTTAAAAAAAATGAAACCAAAGTAACAACAGCCACTTGTTTCCAGCTTCAAAAGTTATTTAGTTCCAAAATATTATGTTAACAGAATATTTTGGGACTAAAAATTATATTTTGCATGTATACAAGTAGATGTTGTTATGACTTTGGTTCTCTTTTCAGAAAAAAACAGTAAAATAGTTAAATATTTTGATAAATTTAACCTCTGAAACCATTGATTTTCACAATAAATTTATGTTTTATAAACATGCCACCAAAATTTGGTTGGAAGTTACAAATCTTCCAGTTTTAAATTAGGTGAAATTAATGTGAGAAATGTTTAGCAGAATTACAGGAGCCAGTGATCCAGCAGAGTTTGTAAGGTTTTAACATTTCAGCTGCATGAGAAGGTAAATGTTGTTTGGTTTTGGAGCCCTCTGGTGGTTGGAGGTCAGTGAAACCGCTTTAGGGCTTCATCCATCACAGTATTGATACCTCTGCAAAGTGATCAACACCTATTGGTCTGATTGAATCTGTGTTGCTCCCTTGTGTTTCTGTTTGTCTTCTTTAGTGAAGAACAGTTTTTTAGGTGTGGACTTTGTGAAAGTGCAGGTTTCCTGACTGCGCTGTGTGTCTCAGTGTGGGAGGATAGAAAAGGTTCCCCTGTGTTCACTACAGTAGTGACTCACGACATGGAACAGGATGTGTGTGTGTCTGAGTTCATGAGCAAAAACTGTGTGCGCAAGAAAAAGTGATGTGTGTGTGCAAGCATGCACAGGTGGAAAAGAGAAAGTGGGTTATACACAGCCGTGCATCTCTGAGAGAGAAATCTGGCGGTGGATCGTGTGTGTGTGTGTTCACTATGCATTTTGTAATTTCTGTCGCCTCGGACCAACATCTTCCTCCTTTTGTCTCCACTCTTTAGCCAGATTTACACAGACTCTCTTACTCAAATACAATTTATCCGTTTTTAAGTCTGAACAAATGCATTATTACCTGTGTAGATAATTCTTTCTCTTCACCATTTCCTCCGTTTTGCACTGATGATGTGGTATAAAACACTCAGCTGCCAGTCAGGATAGTTCAGTGCTTTAAAGTGGGACACTGGAGGAGCAGCGGATGATCACAGCTTGACTTTTTGTGTATTTTTAATTTTTTTTCATCAGTTCCATTGTTGTTTTGAAGTCTCCAGGATGGACTGCGTCTCACAGAACATGCGAGGTAAGATCTTCTCAGATAAATTAGTGCTCTTTTAATCAAAACTGAACAGTTTGAGGTGGAAATTCTGCATTTTCATAACAAATAAATGATACAGAAGCAGCTGTTTTTTGTATATTTAATACAGTGATAAAACAAAAGAAACCGGTTGAACAGCTGAAAAGACAAAGAGGAACTGTAGAGACAAAAGTGTCCTTTTTCTTATGCAATATTTACCTCATATGTAATCACTTGATATAAATATGACTTGAACACTGTTTTGCAATTATTGATATGAGAGTGAATGTGATATTTTTTATCAGACAGCTTGCATAATAATATTATTGTTATTATCATTACTATTATAACAACAACTATTTATATAGCACCTTTTTTTGACAAACAAAGCAAAGTGGAAGCAACAAGGGTGACTTCCAGAGGCAACATAAGAGCCAAACAATAACGCCACATTAAGGCCAGACAAGTTTAACAGCAGAATTAAACAAGAGAGAAACATTTACAAAACAAAAATAACAATAACAACCCGTTCTAATGAGAGCAAATACAATTCAAAGAATAAAAGCAGTTAACATGGAAATTATAGTAATAATAATAGAATTAAACATGATCAAGGCAGAATTAAAGAAGAATTTAAAAGAAAAAACTGAATTAAAATAGACGTGTTCTGTCCTTTTAGTTGACTGACTCTGTTAAACAGGTTTACTCTGTTTTTTATAACTTTATTAAATAAACAAGGTAGCTGCTTTTGTATAATTTCTTTAGTTGTACTTTTCTGCATGGAAATGCAGTCGTTTCCACCACACAGATCAGTAAAGCACCTGATTTTCATTGCCAATAAAGCCTGAATAGAGGTTATAATGCTCCGTTTTGCTGCTTTCTTTTACACAGAGGTTATTGAAGTATATGCTCGTTAACGCATGGTGTTATATTTAATATTTCTTGCATCACTTAGAGTATTTGAGTTAAATTTGTTTTGCAGTTTATGGTCTGAAAGATGAGTTTCTGAATTTTTAATATCATTAACAGTTGTTATTGTTGTTATGTCAGTAATTTCTGCTTTATCACGTGTGCGGTGTAAGAGAGAGACCACACACTAAAGTCACAAACATCAGCGTGAATCTGAGCTTGCTGTTGCAAAGGTCAAATGTGAGTCATTCAGTTGCATTAAAGTCATTTTGTGCCAAAAGGTCATCCTGTCAGCTAACAGCTGTGTTTCCATCGTAACAGTCAGTGACAGCGTCCGTCAAACTGAAGGAAACGTGAGTCAGTGTGTGGTTTGTTAACAATGAAGAGAGGGGAAGCAGATCGAAGACCACACGAGTCTTTTTCTTGCCCCGATGAGTTTCTAGAGAAAAGCAGAACAACGTTTTTTTGGAACATGTCATGTTTATACAATTTGAAATGGTTTGGCCCCTCCTTCATTGTTTGACTTTGTGTGTACTCGCTCAGCAGTGGTGGGACAGTAACAAAGTACATTTACTTAAGTACTGTACTTAAGTGCAGTTTTTGAGTATCTGTACTTTATCTGAATATTGTTTTTTGGAAATGTTTTGCTTTGACTCCACTACATTTGAAAGACAAATTTTGAACTTTTGACTCCACTACATTTCTATGAAGGCTCTCGTTACTTGTCACATTTGCTTGGAAGTCAACTGATGATTTATTTATTTTTTTCTAAAATGCAAAAGTTCAGTCCACATTTAAACAAATGTAAATGCAACTGAGTTAGCTGGGAAGCTTATTTTCATCAGTAGTCCCTTGCCTGGTGTTAAAAGGACTCATAAAATAATAATAAATTATATATATATATATATATATATATATATATATGTATATATATATATAATGAAAATACAGTATGTAGAATGACAAACAACATTAAGATTACAATGAAATGAACACAATATAGTAAAACATGTTTAAGTTAAAAATATACAACACAATTTAATTTATCAGTGTATAAAATCCAAATAACAGTATGAGTATAGTTTTTTTTAAATTAGGTACATTTTTTAATTGTTTATTTCTAATAAACCATTTCTCATAACTGCACTCCAGCCGGACCAATCAGGGATCCGCTCTGTAGCTAAAATCGTCGGCAGCCAATCAGGTACTGTTATATTTGATGACGTCACATACCGGCCGCTGCTTTTAAAAACAACAATGGCGGCTCGCGCACTGCTCGCGCAGCGACAAGCTAACGTTAGCAGAGTCAACACAGCGACAGGTGAATTTAACTCAGTAATAGAGTCGATAATAACAACTAAACAAGGGCAAGAGATATACACTCGCGGAGTTTCTCGGAGGAAAATACTTTTTAAAAACCTTTTTTTGGCTGTATTTGGCAAAAGCTTGATTTACTAACTCGTCGGTTGGTGATGAAGATATTTACAGGTACAAATTCAATGTTTTTTTTAATGTTTCGCTGCTAAATGTTGTCATTGAGAAACACATACAAAGGGTAAATAAACATAATTTAATTACATATATATATATTTTTTTTAGACCGCTACTGTCTAAGTGACAACATGTAGAGGCTCGTGCTCAGGTGGGGACTGGCTGAAGGAGTTTATCTGTCAAAGTGAGGACTCCCGCCCTCTGAAAGTTTTTGGGAAGGCAGAGTCTGGAGGGGTGTACTACCGAGCAGGTTCAAACTATTATCCGCTCCGTTATTTTTCTCGTGACAGCTGCACATTTAGCAGCTCTTACTTAAAACTTGATGCAGTGGATTTAAACATTATAATTAAGAACTGTATTTAGGTTTGACACTGATTTATAATTAAGGAGAGGTATAAATCACTTTAGTGTTTGGACAAATCCAAGTAAAATTAATTTTACGCATTGAATAACATCTGTGATAAATACTGAATAATATCTGTGATAAATACAAACACTATCAGCTGTATAAAAGCAGTGTAAAAGCAGACTTTCTAATAAGCACTGCTGAATGAATGATACTGATATACTGTTTCTGACTGGTCAGCCTGTGTTGTTTCTATTGTTACTGTTATGGCATTTTAGCTGTTGTCATCATAGTTTATATTTGTTGTTTGTGTTGGTTGCTATAGTAAGATGGCACCTTGCTAAAGGTGGTATGGCTAATTTTGCACATAGCATTTTTTTTTTTTTTCTCTCTCTCTTTTTTAAAATTATACACACACACACACACACATATATATACACATATATATATATTTTAAATCAACTTTATTTATTATTTATCATTTTCTTTTTATTTCATTTTTGGAGGCAGTTTAATTAATACTTTTAGCATTTTACTATTGTCGTTGTGGTGATCTATTGCGCTATGCCTGGTGCTATATTTATTGTTGTATGTTGTACTGTACTTGTTTTGTGTCTTGTTGTATGTTGGTAGCAACAGGAGTTTTGGGGATTAATAAAATGAATCATATCCTATCAGAACCAAGCATGTAAACAGTGGTAAGGGTATGGTATGATTTGAAGGTATTATATTGCATTTAATGTGAATTAACATCATCCTGATTTAAGATATATAGTGACTTGATAAAGTCTAATATCATCTGTGGTTTTATAGAAGCATCTTTTAGAGCCACTGTGGATAAATTGACCAGAAAACAGCACCAACACATTCAGTAGTTGAGTGAGAAACACAACCATAGAAATGCAGTGAAGTAAAAGTAAAAGGTGACAGAATAAAAACTCAAGTAAAGTACAAAATGTATTATTGTTTTATTACATCACAACACTGCTAATTTGTGTGTGTGAGCAGATCAGATCTCAGAGCTGCTGAAGCCTCACAGAGTGTGTGTGGTGACGCCTGTCATCATGAACTACTCCAGTCAGCCATGTGTGAGGTCGGCCAACAGGTTTGTGGTGAGTGATGGACAAATTTTCCTCCTAACGAACTAATTAATTAAAACACAATAAGCGCTGTATATATGACTAAGTGACGGTCATGAAACTTTGAAGATGTGAAAAATTTTCTGACATTTTATCAACAAAAAAATAAATCAGTGAATAATGCTCTGTGTGTGTGTGTGTGTGTGTGTGTGTGTGTGTGTGTGTGTGCGCGCGCTGTTCTGTGTGGGGAGTTCTGGGTCTGTCAGTTCTGTATCTAACGTCTTGTCTCTCTCATGGTTCTGTTTTAGGTGCTGAGTCTATGGAGAGGCTACCTGGTTGTAAACAAGCAACCTGTCAGGGTAAACCACAGCTGTTCAAATCCACATCTAAATCAGACCAACTCCACCAGCCCGTTATCGGTTTGAATCTTCTCGCTGGTTCTGACCTTTTAAAAAGTTAAATTTATGATCTCTGTCATTTGCAGAGGAGTTGCAAAAGCATGGGGGAAAAAGACAAGGGCAACTTGGTGTTCCACAAATTGAGAAATGTTCCACAAATTGAAAGAAATTTGTAGTTTTAAAAAAATATTTAAAAAGAAATAGAGAATAATTTCCGGAAAACTACATTTTTAATCACCATAATTGCATATTGAAAATTGTGTAACAGAATTATCAGAATTTTTAGGGACTTTGTTTTAGGTCATTTCCTTGTTTATTTGTGTTTTTTTTTTGTTTTTTTTTTTACTAATTTTGGGGTAATTTTCTTGCGCTTTTTACTATTTTCTTGCTAATTTTTGTGTAATTTCTTCTTAAGTTGCTCATTGCCTTCTCATGTTTTTGAATAAAGTGAAGCCAATTTACACAGGTTTTTAAGGGTTAATGAACTACTTTCTGCCATCAAAATACATCCTCATTTACGTGATCACTGTTGATGGAAAGAGAAGCTGCTATTGAATGTTAAAATCATTATTATTTTTTTTAGTGTTTAGAGCAACCCAAACTAAATACCACGGTCATTGTGTGGAGGTGGAGGCAGAGATCTTGAAACCAGGCAAAAAAAACCCAACAAAATTAAACAATAGCTTTTGGTGAACTTTTTATGTTTTTTGGCTTTTGTTGAATTTGATTTGCTCCGCTTTTCCCACTTACTCATTGTGTGTTTGTCTTTGTGTGCAGGTGGAGAGCACGTTCAGCTATTTGGAGATTTGCTCCATCAACATTCACAGTCTCACGCAGGTACACTGTACATACGTGTGTCCACACGTATATATATATATATATATATATGTATATATATATATATATATACACACACCAATTTCTTGCTAATTTTTCAGTAATTTCTTGCTAAGTTGCATATTGCCTTATTTTTATGTTTTTAAAAGAAGCAAAACCAATTTGCTCAAGTTTTAAACGGTTAAAATAGGTCATGGTTTATATGTGTTTACTGAGAGTAAGCATCTTATGTGTATAATATTATGTGTGTGTTGCAGATTGTGTTGGAGACAGACAGGCACACTTTGTCTTTCAGTGTGTTTCATGTTGAGGATCTTGAGGCCATGGTCAGACACATGACCGCCGCTCTGAAGAGGGTCTTCCCTGATGCATCACCAGGGTGAGTCTGTGCATGTCTCGATACTCACCATTGAGCAGATATACTACTGGCTTATATTCCATACGCACAAGCTGAATTTTAGTCTTTACCTTCTCTGTTCCTCTTTTGGGTCGTAGTTTCACCCCGAGCCTCCAGAACAGCTTCAGTGCTTCACGTCATGAGGCCCGTTTCCACTGCAGAACCTGGGGAGTAGTTTTACAGGGTCTCACCCGCTTTATTTAATTTCAGTGACCCTGTAACCATGTAACAATGTGACTGTCACCCTTGGGTTAGGAGCATTATTCCAAAATAATTTGCCCTCTTTCTATCGACTTGGAAGAAGACCAATCGTCACTGCTGATTGATAGTGAATGATTACAGCTTCACTTTTACTTTCATTAAACTGTATTTACATACGTAAACATTTGTTTGAGCGTGTGTCCACCACAGGAACCGCCACTGTAGGACAGTTTATGAGAACTTTTACACAGGTAAAGCAAATCTTGCGTGCGGCCCTGAAAAACTGCTGGGTGAGACGTCAACAAAACGAGTGCCATTTTTAATGCTGCATTCATGTGATGTCTGAATAATCTGACATCTTTCTCACTGGGAAAATTCTCATGAACGGCCTCTTATGTCTGAAAAACAACTTGGCAACTCAGAGATAATTTTACAACACAAGTTGTCAACTTGACATCATAAATGTGTAAACACAGTGGGTAAAAATCAGTGTTTGGTCAATGGTAAGAAGCTTTTTTTATTAATTCACATATGGAAACAGCTAGCAAACTCTTGTTTAAACACTCTTAACATTAAAATGCAACCCATCTTCTTTGTAGCTTCCATGTTATTCACAGCCTCAGAGCACATGAACACAATGAAGTAGGAAAGATAACTTCCCAACTCGGAAACTCCGACCTTCCGACATCACATGAACACAATATAAAGCCCAGCAGAAGAAGAAGAAAAAAAAGATGATAAAGATGAAGAAGAGTTATTACGTCACGATCAAAGCTGTCGTAGAATGAATACATCCAGTGGGTCCTATCGGGGACCTATACTTCAGTGGAGGCACAAAGGCCCAGAGGCCCGACTACGCGGCCGTTCCTGTAAATGTTCACGCCTCCTAGGTTTTACCCTGAGTTCCAGTAGTGGAAACACACCAATAGATTCTCCGGCTGTGGGAACTCTAGTGGAGGAATGAGCAGCATTCATGTTCAATCATTTGGGGTTTAGATTAGGTGTTGGAGAGAGCACTTTACGCTTTACAGCACCACCGTGTCTAAACAGAGCTGAAAGCATGGCTCTCTGTCTTTTTGGTTACACTGTATGTCAGTCTCAATCAGTGTATTTTTTGTCCTTCAATCTTCAGAAAGCTGTTAAAGACGATTCCTCCAGATCTCCAGCAGAGACTCCTCACACTGACCGCTGTGATAGAAGAGCAGCTGGAAAGTCAGCCTGGCTCCTGCGGTATGAACCCTTCAGTTTACACTAGATGGTCACCTGTTTGATGAAGGTCACACTGTCAGCCTCTTAATGTTCAGCCACCATCACCTGTTATTAACACCTGGTGATTTAAAGATTAGTTTGTGCAGTGGTTCCCAACTGGTGGGTCGTGGTCCAAAAGTGGGTCCACTCTGACCATGTCAAGTTTGTGAAAAACCTGCATTATTTTGAAGCACAGGGAATTTGCAGCATTGAGTTTTTAGAGTTTTTAATTTTGAAGCGAGGGTTCCTACTGTAGAGTGAGTTTTTTTTTCGAGAATAGTAACTATTTCCTTGGTATCATGCGATCTGTTTTTACAGTTTCTGGCTATAATAAATTTTGTGATTTGGGCGATTTTGATTTTGGTTGGCCCACAGGTTTGGAAGGCATGTTTTCTTTAAAAATCACCCAAAAATTTAAAAGAAAAAAAAATGCCAAAAAGTTTTAAAGAAAAAAAAATGTTTAGTAGGAAATAGAAATCAGAAAAAATGTTAAAAGAAAAAAGTTTTGGGCGATTTTTTTCCCCTTCTTACAGATGCCCGGGCTAAGACATGCTAGAAACACCCCTGGGTTTAACTAATTGCACTTTCTTCATTCTGTTTTAAGCCTGCTTTTTATTTAACTTTTGTCAAATGAAATAAAAAATGTAGTCATTTCTCTTATGTTATGACCTTGAACTAACGGCTGAGGAGAAATCTGGATCCAGTGGCTGAACCAGTTGGGAACCATTGAGCTAGTAGAGGTATTAGTTTAGTAAACAGCAGGTGTACTCAGATTATCACTGATACTTTAGTGTCTTAGTGAAGTATTTGCAGGCTAACAGTGTCTGAATTTATGTTTCTCAGGAGGATTTTCTGACACTTATGCTGCTCTCTGTGATTTCAATGAGATGCCATTCAGAGAGGAGATTCAGTGGGTAAGTCACGACTGCACTGGAACATATACGTGTACCAGGCAGGACTTTTTTTAAGTCGGAAAATGTTAGCATCTGTGTATCCGAATCAACGATGGTTGACTGTTTTGGCAGGATGTTGACAACATCTACTGCATCAATAAGCGGAGAGAGTTCAACTTGCAGGACTTCAGCCACTTAGACAGCAGGTGAGATGCAGTACAGTGTTGTGTCATCCAGCCTTAACTAACCTTTGTAACACGGTGTTTGAATCCCTGTCCTCCCCTCTCAGGGACCTGGCTTTAGCAGTAGCAGCTCTGTCTTTCAACCAGTGGTTCACCAAGATCTACTGCAAAGAGCTCAAAATGGTAAACTCTTATTGTTTCTGTTCCTCTGTTGTTAAAGATATATATTAAACATTTTGGGCTGAACCCTCAGACGCCCAGGCCTATGACGCCAGTTGAAATGAGGAATAGCAACAGGGAGGCAGAGAGGATTGAGATATATAAAAAGACGTTCTTAAAATACACTTGAAAATATCTATATAAGAAATGATCTAACCCTTTTAATTTTAATTTTTTTTAAACTACATTTTAAAAATCTACCATGTATATGTGAGACCAATATATGTGTTAGCTTGCAGAGAATTTGGGAGCACAGTAACATCACAACTTTCTCTTTGTCCGCTCAGTCGATGGACATCCAGCAGCAGCTGACTTTCTTGCTGTCCAGATCTCCCAGTTTGGAGGAACTCTCACTGGAGGGCAGTGGACTCAAACTGTGAGTTTGTGTGTGTGTGTGTGTGTGTGTGTGTGTGTGTGTGTGTGTGTGTGTGCGTGTGTGTGCAGTGAGGCAGGTCTCAAACATCGAGAATAAATATCAGAACACTGAGTTCGTCTCTGGTGCAGCTGCCGCTTGGGGATTTCATTAAAGGAATTATATTTGGAGTAAGTGTGCGGCAACCAGGCAATAATACATGACACACAGAGAAATGTATTTACTTATGTATGTACTCCCAAGCCAGTAGATGTGTTTAAATCACCATAGAGAAATGTCTGCATTGATCTTCATGAAAACTTCTGCTACAGTTTATGGAATCCCTGCAGTGCCTGAACGCAGCAGGACACAGGTTAATAAATCTACAGCAGCTGATTTGAGACATGCTGCATGAGAGCACCAGCTGATTTAGTTATTACCTCCATGCATGTGTTTTGTGCCATGCCCCACGGCCCTAATAATAATACTAATAATGATAATAATAAATAACAAAATGAACAACAATAACAATAATTAAGAACAAATTCAGGTAAGAGAAAATATTGATGAATCCCAAACATTTTAACGCTCGGTTTTAGCACAGATTTGTGTGTACGCACTGTCTGTGAATGAGGTCCATTGTGCCACTGTGCAGTGTGATTTCCCGAAAAAGCTCTTTCCATTTGTTAAACCATTGTTGTCATGCTTTACTGTGATTGGCTCAGCTCTCTTTAGAGTGTTGAGACGCAACAGTTTCAAACATAATTATTACTTTAGGAAGACTTAATTTATAATTAAATTAATAATAGTTAATAATAGTTATTTTTTCTGATGTTTAGCTGCGTCTGAGTTGTTTTCTGTCGGTGCATATGTACGTCCTGCTCATTCTTGTAAACATTCTTGGAATTTCTTTAAATTCAGCTCAAACGTTCACTTGGACTCAAGGACGAACTGATTCGATTTTGGTGGTCACAGGTCAAAGTTCAAGGTCACTGTGACCTCATCTGTCTCATTCTTGTGAAAGCCATATATCAAGGGTATTTCTTCAGATCTGACAGTAACATTCACTTAGATTAAACAATAAGCTGATTTGAATTAAGTGTTCAAAGGTCAAGATCACCATGACCTTGCACCCATCTCATTTTCGTGAACACAATATCTGAAGAGAGCCTGGTAGGGAGTTTCTTTAAATTTGGCACAAATGTCCATTAGGACTCAACAATGAACAATTTAGAATCTGGTGGTCAAAAGTCAGAGGTCAAGGTCATGGTGACCTCATATAACATAGTTTCAGCCATAACTCAAGAACCACCTTGACACTGTGTTGATTGTTTAGATCTTTTGTGTGTGAAGCATCCATGTTTTCACAGACATGGATGTAAACTCAAAGTGCAACTTGTGGTGTGCAGAAACATACAATCGTGTGGCTTTTTCTCATTCTGGTTTCTAGTCTAGATAACAGGGAGTAGTTGAGAAGTAACCTTGTTTCTCTGCTGCAGGGACTTTGCAGTCAAAATGGCAGCTGCCCTTCGGGACCACGACTCCTCTGCCCTGCAATCCATCAACCTCTCAGGCAATCCAATCGAAGACAAAGGTGGGATTTTAATACATCACATCTGAGGGGGGAGAAGCACAGGAGGAGAACAGAGGAGTAGTTGAGCCAGGTGGTCAGTTTTACTGTTTGCCTCCTCTGTGAAGTTTTGTCAGTGAAACGTTTGTTTAGCTGGAATGAAACTTGCCATCTTCATGAGCTTCACATGCAGCTCAGGGTCACATCACATCTGTAGCTGATGGAAATGATGGCTGTATTCATATAATTTATGTATTTTTATCATAAAACTCCAAATAAAAGTATAGACCCAATTAAATGCCCAAGCTCTTCTACAAGCCTGGTGTGGTTACACATTTTGACAAATTCAAGCCTGTCTCAGTTAGAGCCTCGTTACCATGCAGTTCATTTTTGTAGAAGTTCTTGGATGTATAAAACTGGGTTGTTGGCTTCTCGCTGGAGCTAATGTTAGGCAGTTGCTTAGCTTATCCATACAAATATTAATGTTTAAACTTTTGTCAACATGGACATGCTACACGCAATGCTAAAAGACTGATATTTGCAGAGTAAACAAGAGAGATGCAAAAGAGGTTTAAATAAGTAGTTTCTATTTCCTGTCGTTGTTCAGTTCTTTCTGGTGACGCTGGTGTTGGAGAACCAGGGTCCAAATGATCCCTGATAGTTTGGGGTCAGATCCAGAACCACAGAGATACCTGCAGACAGACACACACACATGCACACACACACACACACACACACACACACACACTATTATATGCTTTACAGTACATTCAGTTAAGCAATGTAATACTTCTTTGTGCCTAAAGGTTGCACCTAAGAACGTGTTTCAGTATGTATACTGGATTGGACACAGATTGTGTGTGTGTGTGTGTGTGTGTGCGTGTGTGCGTGTGTGTGTGCTGTGTTTTTATTCCCAGGTGTCATAGCTCTCAGTCAGGAGTTGGGAAATTTAGCTGAAGGACTCAAGTACCTTTCTCTGTCACGGGTATCAATGACTGCTAGAGGTACACACACACACACACACACACACACACACACACACACACACACACACACACACACAATAGATTTTTACAACTTCCCATCGTTGGTCTGTTTGTTTTTGTAGTTTTATACACCAGGAGGATGCACAGTGTGGACATGGTTATTGTGAAGGTCATATAAAGAGAAGGTGGCTATCACCTGGACAGCAATATAACATCATAACAACTGATTTTTGGAATCTGTAGCCTGCAACCACTGATGTCTTCTCAAACTAAACACATTTTTTTCACACCATTGACTTTCCATCCGCTGATCCTCCTCCTCCAACAACATGATGACTCTTTCTGATGTGTCCGTCTCCAGGTCTGGGCTATCTGAGTCAGGTGTTATCCTCCACTCATCTGCTCTCAGCATCTCTGACCCACCTCGACCTGTCAGCTAACCCTGGGTGCCTGGTTACTGAAGAGGCCACGGTACGCTCTTTTATTTGTCACATACTCAACATGTAACATTTTGCAGTAAAATGCCTGTAGTACAAAACAGTAAACAAATAATGCAGAGAAAACAAGACAAGTTTGAAAATCAAATGATAATTTCTGTTTTTGCAGTTTCTAGCTGCAATAAATGATGTTATTGTAGTGATTTGAAACATGGGTTTGGAAAGCACGTTGTCTTTAAAATTTACCCAGAAATGTTAAAAGAAAAAAAATTGCAAATTTTTCTAACTTTTTTTTTAATCGGCAGGAAATAAAGGAGTTAAAATTGAGCACAACCTTAAACATCTACAGCAGTAAAATGACACATACACATTAATGCAGCAGGAATATTCATCCAAAAACATCAGAGAGAATAGGAGAACACTTGCAGGGATGCAAATTTATTGGTAAAATCGTGTATGAACCCTGTATATACATTGTGTGTGTGTGTGTGTGTGTGTGTGTGTGTGTGTGTGTGTGTGTGTGTGTGTGTGTGTGTGTGTGTGTGTGTATCTTGCAGTTTCTCTTCAAGTTCTTGTCCAGCACTAATTCTCTGTCTTATCTGGACCTCAGTGATACCCACTGTCCTCTGGACACGGTCAGTAACACTTTATAATGTTGTATCTTCTTCACTCCTGTAAAGCTAAACAACCCAAAGGAAATACAGTCAAACATTTGGAAAATCAGCTGGCTGTCAGAGGAGAAGGTTGATGTGATTTTATCTTTGTGCTTTCAGTACAGAGATAGATCCAGGACATGGTTAGTCTAGGGGACAGGGCCCACTGAGGCTGCATATATACACGCTTCAGATTTTTGTGCAAGGCAGCTGTTGTTAATTAAACTGTTGTTAATTATTACTTTATTCTTCTGTCCTTGTTAGTCTGCACTCAACACTCTCTAATCGTAACTTTCTCCTGCAGTTATTTGTGTCTCTGTCTGCTGGATGTTGTTACAAACTGGTGCACCTGAACCTGGCCAGAAATCCTTTCAGCCACAGGTCAGCTCCACCGCTTCACTGTGATTGATAAAATGGCATGAAAAGAAAACACAGCCTTTGACAATGTTTGAATGTGTTATTTGTGTGCGTATGTGTTACCGTGTGTGTGTGCATGCGTGTGTAGAAAGGTGCGGAAAGTGACCAGGAGCATTCAGGAGTTCTTCAGTCAGAGCTGTGAGCTGAAATATGTGGGTCTGTCTGCAACCAAACTACCTCCACAAGCTCTCAGGTATGTTGACTCCTGACAAATAATATAATATTCACTTTTTTTTTTTTTTTTTTTTTTTAAAGTTCGAGACCATGGGAACTGTAGTTTGACATTATAGTCTTAGCTCAATGTCCACTTACAAACTGGGATGTGTATGACGCCTAAGAGTGGGCCACTGGCCTAAAGTCCAACTGACAAATAATACAAGAATTTCCTCCTAATGAGGTGTAATTGCTCGCATATATAAATATAAATGTATAAACTTTTGTCAACATGCTACACATCATCAGCTCGCTTACATTCTCCACATTGCAATAGTTCACTTGATTTACTAAAACCATGAGCACCAAGTATAATTCTTTCACCATGATACCGGCACATAGACTTTATTAATGCCTAGACAGTGGACCAAAGGTGTTTTATTTAATATCAGTGAAGTTACTCGCCTAGCACATATGCCGAAAAAGTATTTTATCTTCTGAGTTTACTTCCATAGTACGCATCCCACTGAATATGTGCGGTAATGTTTCTCCCACCGGCCCTGCCCACGAGTTCCCGCTCGTCTTATAGACTTTACATTGTGATGATGTTACAGATTTTTAAATCACTTTTCTTGACTCCAGAAAAGTTTTATAAGCATAAAACCACCATGGCTCAAAAATTCAGAATAAAAAGAGTCATAATTGACCTTGTTTGAAGTTCAAAGTGTCCTGTCAGCAGTTTTACATCATGCTTTCTGGGCCGCAGGGAATTTTTTTGCTGCAATACCGCGAGTGGCTGCTGGTAAAAATTTGCTGCAAGGCTAAAATGCTTTTCTGTTGGCCTGTAAACAACAGAGTGTCAAAAAAAGTTGTGATTCCCTCCCTCTGAAGTGGTCAAAAACTCACCTATCAAAAAATTATAAACAGTAATCCAAGTAAGTATCCAAGCTGTGATTATTGTTTTAATAGGAAAAGAGCCGCTGTGGTATGTAGCCAGGTGCCGTAAAACAGCCGTCTCTCTCTCCTGTACCAGTAATTTTCATACTTGTTTAAATAAACAATTTGATAGTGGCTTATAATATATATTTAATTTTTTAAAATCTTTTTTGGAACAAGTTTGGTACTACAGGGTCTGGCAACCAACACTCGTCTCTTTGGGCTGAAGTTGGACATCAGCAGCTGTGAGGTACACTACACACTCACACACACAAATCCAACAAACACCTTGTTGTGTGATGATGAGTCACAGAAGCTACAGCAAAATTGTGTGTGTGTGTGTGTGTGTGTGTGTGTGTGTGTGTGTGTGTGTGTGTGTGTGTGTGTGTGTGTTTGTGTTTGTGTGAGACTTCACACACCATTGTCAGAGATATCCAGACTTCTGATAGCAGTAGCTTCAGAGATATGCTCCTGTATCACCTGGGCCCCTGCTGAACGTAGCTACACACACACGCACGCATGCACGTACGCACATACACACACACACACACGCACGCACGCACGCACGCGCACACACACATACACACACACACACACACACACACACACACACACACACACACACACACTGATTGCAAATGAGCGATTGGAGGCTCAGGGCATTTGTTATGTAATTTGCACCAGAATTTTATTCTGTGGAATAAAAGTGATTTTAATCTTCCATGTTGCTCCTTCTCTCCTCCTGTCGGCCTGCAGGTTTTGAGAATGACATGGTGACTCTGGTTCTGTCTGTCGGTCGATGTCACTCTCTTCGGCACCTCTCGCTGGGACGAAACTTTCCCATGAAGTCCAGGTCCTTTTACTCGCCCACTATTCATCTTCTCTTAAGATCAACTTATTACACAGACACATGTAAACCTTGACAAGCTGATCTTCCTAATAATAATCTTGGAAGCTGACTACCTTAATAAAGAAAAAGTAAAGTAAATATAAATACAAATTTTTTAAGTTTTCTTGAAATTTAGCTGAATTTACTTAATTTTGTGAAGTTGTTGCAACTTAAATATGACATGTAGATATACCTTGTTCTTTTTAAGTGTTAGCAACTTCAGTAAACCAAGTTAGTCTGGCTTAACTTGGTCATTACTAAAATGATTTTGCCAGTGATGAAGTAGGAGATCTACAAGGTCTGTTGTCTTAAAATGTTTCAGAATATTTATAGTTTGCAACCGGCAGAATACAGATATGTAGCACAGTTTTGGTTTGGTTCACAGTTTGGTTTACTGAAGTTGCTAACGCTTAAAAAGATTTATTTACTAGCAATTTTTAAGTTGATATTAAATACTGCACACAACAGACATGTTCAGTTTAAAATTGCAGATGTTTTTCCTTTTCTTTTGTCAATTTTTGAGTCATTCTGTGGCCTTGGATTGACATGTCCCCTTTCTGTCTTCCAGAGCTCTCACCGACGTACTTCATCGTATCGCTCAGCTCATTCAGGATGAAGAGTGTGTGAGTGACATTTCATTTCAATTCACTCACAGTCACAGTCATTAATATTCCCCCTAGAATACGAAAAAGGGAATTCTTGAACTTCTCAAAATCAAACTTGAGAACTTGATTTGAAAAAACGTATTACTGAATGAAGTAATTATTATAAGCTGGTTAACGATTCTGTTTTTTTTTTTTTTCAGTGTAGAGAAAACTTGAAAATAGACAAATTCTCAACTCTCACAATTGGGTAGAATACACTTAATAAAGATTTCTGCAAAACCATCAGGGATTCAACACAGCATCACACAAAGGATACTTGATTATGTACAACTTGAAGATGATCACAAATCAATTATATGTGTGTGTGTGTCTGCTTGTGTAGCCCTTGCAGTCTCTATCAGTGTGTGACTCCAAGCTGAAGACAGGGATGCACATCCTGCTGAGCGCTCTGGGTGGCCACGCTGCTCTGGCTGAAGTGGACATCAGTGGAAACAACATCGGAGACACAGGAGCCAAAATGCTGGCCAAAGCGCTGATGAGTAACACTACGCTGAGGTACACGCACACAACCACACACTAGCCAGTAACCATTTTTTCCTCTTACTTCATGTTTTTCATAATTACATAATTATACCAGCCTCATCCTTTATTACTAGAAAAAGGGTCGTGGCCTCATCTGTTTCTGGAACATATTATCGTCCGAATTGTTTTGCTTCACACCAACACAGCGTTACACTGGAACATTTTTATTGCCATAACCCAACCATTATTGATCACCTTTCTTTGGTCAATCTCCTAATAGCCACTAGATGTCATCATTTTATTATTTGAAACTTAAACTCAGCACTCGATTGGCTCCAAGAGTTTTTGGTATTTGATGTGTTCACTTTGTTGTTTTGATGTTTCATGGTGCACCTGTCAATCAAGCGCTCTCTCTTTCTGTCTTTCAAGGACTCTAGCTTGGGACAGAAACAGTGTAACTGCCAGGGGCTACCAGGATGTGGCTGATGCTTTGGAGAGGTCATACATGTGCACACACAGACACACGCACTCATATATACATATTAGCCAAGGTATACTCAGAACCAAAGTTGATTAATGTCAGTATCCGAGTTAAAAAACCAAAACTAGATCAAAGACCAGCCTGAAAAGTGCAAAAAAACAAAACGGACAAAACTGTAATATAGGCCTACTGACTGCCCCTTTCCCTCTCTCTGTCTTGCCATCCCTATGGGGATACTGCTATTATGAGATGAATTTTGATGGAGAGGTTTCTGTGTCGTGCAGGAATTTCACACTGCAGCAGGTGTCTCTCCCTTTGGCTGACATCACACAGAGTTACCGCAGCAACTCTGACAGAACAAAAGAGGCTCTGCACAAGGTCAGTCTGTATGTGTGTGTGTGCGCATGTGAGTGTGTGTGTGTGAGTGAGATAGAGTCTGTGTTTAGCAGTTACAGTAATCAGTGTGTGGGAAAATATGAACGAAAACCCACACAAATTAGTTAATTGTTGCATATGATGATAACAGTTACTCATGATTTAATCTGGAGGATCTTTAAAAAGTTGAATGTCAAACTGCAAACAGCATTACTTTGTCATCTGTCGCATCTTCTTTCTGTGTGAATAAGAAGTAATGGTGAGGAATGTGGGTTAAATTGTTATTAATTGTTAAATTATTCAGAGTACACCGTGTGTGTGTGTGCGTGCGTGTGCGGGCTTGTGTGTGTGTGTATTTGTGCAGATTCAGCAGTGCTTAGTCAGAAACAACCAGAGACAGTCTGAAAGAGTGGAACGTCAGCAAGTTTTTAAAGTTCAGCAATCTGAGAAGGTAAGAAGTGTGACAGAAATTTTACATTTCTTCTTAGAAGTTATTAGTAAAACATACTGCTGATTGAAGAAATATTTCACTGCCACAAAGATGGTCTTTTCATAAAACTGGCATGTCTCTGCAGCAGAAAGATTTTGAAATTGGTGCTACGTGATGAGAATAAACAGAGAAACAGGACTGTGGCATTCAGGTAGAAAACCTACAACTACCAGAATGCACTGCACTGCATCAGCCCAGTAAACACTCCTAAACAACATGGCAGCTGGCTTATAACAAACAATCTGAAATTTCAGCCAAACGGTACACTAAAATAGTTTTTTTGAAAACATTTTAAGTGAGAAATAGGCAACACAATCACAGAATCTTGGTTTATATTTGACCAGTGTTGCTTAGTTTTACAGTTTGATCTAAATATTTTCACCCTTCATTTTAACAATACAACAAACAATATGGAGCCCCTTTCCTGTAAACAAACTCTCATTTTACAGCCAAATAGTGCACTAAAATATGTTTCTGAAGATATTTGAGGGTATAAATATATTATACAGTAACACTGGGGGGCAAGAAATGGGGAGAGAGACCTGGACATTGATACGATTGAGGGAAGATTGCCACAGTTCATTTACAGATACCACATTGTTATGCTATAAAGCTAGCTGAGAATTGGAGAAGTATCCCTTTAATATAGTACAATAAATATAGCAGAACGGGTCTGCCTGGGTCTGTACCTTCAGCTTTTGTCTGTCGTGCTTGTCCTCCATTGTAGCAGGTCAAGGGTATGTGTCTACAGTTGGAGGACAGCCTTCAACGTTTAAACCACTGCAACATTGAGGAAGTCCAGGCTGATGTCATGACAGCACACGAGGCTCTGCACAACGCCAGGGAGTCCCTCAAGGTACATGCCACTCTGATAGATTCAGAAACTTGCTCTGAATTTTACGAGTTTGGGCCAAAGAAATCATAACCAGGCTTTGACAGATTTAAGTGGGACGGTATTGCGTGTTAACTATCTGTTAATGAAAATACGTTTGAATATTAAATAATGCTTTATGCCACTCATGTTTTTGTTGTCTCCCCTGTGCAGCTGCTTCCCTCTCTGTATGACGCAGGCATGAAGTGTGCCTCTGATGGAGACGTGGTGAACTGCATCCTCACTGGCACTGCTACTGCACTGACTGATGAGTTCAACAGGAGCATACAGGTACACAGAGGTGGACACAGTACACAACTCTATTACTTGAGTCAAAGTATTGATACTCCTGCTGAAATATTACTCCAATACAAGTGAAAGTTGCTGAGTAAAATGTTTGCTTGAGTTAAAGTACTGGAGTCATTGCTTTTAAAAATACTTATGTATTCAAAGTAGTAAGAAATCTCAACGCGTTGTTGTACATTTTCATAGTACACTTACAGATCCAAATAACTAAAACAACCCAGTAAATGCACCTTTTTGCTTGAAAAGCTGCAGAATGAAAAGCTTGTTGAATAAGCTACATAGCTATAGAAATGACCATAGAAACACTAATTAACAAAATGACCAATATTGTCATTTCATTTTTTTTTTCATTTAACTGCAGTTGTTGTTTGTCTCTATGTTTCAACTAACTGCTAGTTAAAAAAAAAAAAAAAAACATCCTGTAGATGATGCTTCACATCATGACCTTAACATCCCAGTTACACACCTGTAACTTTATAACTGTTCAACAGCAACTTTGCTAGAGAGAAAAATCTGACTAAAAATTTTATTAATTCACAACTATAAAAAAAACGTTCAGACAATGTTTTATTTTGTGGTAATATCCATCCAATTTTAAAGTCCAAAGTAAACTTCTGTTGCCAGTGCAATTTGTTGTCGATTCATAGACTTTTGCATTTTAGAGGAGGAATTAAAATCATCCGTTCACTCCGAAGCAAATGTAACAAGTAACAATACTGTTCAAAGAAATGTAGTGGAGTCAAAAGTACAATATTTGTCTTTCAAATGTAGTAAAGTACTAAGTTTACAATAAATATAATACTCAAGTAAAGTAAAGATATTCAAAAGCTGTACTTAAGTAAATGTACTTTTGTTCTTGTCCACCACTGCAGGTACAAAAATAAATACACCTTGCATATTACATGTTAGATATACAGTTCTGAGTGAATGACAGCCGCAGTGATGATTTCATGATCCAGTTGAGTAACTCTCTAAAGCAACAGAACAAATCATTTTCAGTGGGTTCGGTCTAGATCCCAGTTCAAGCTTGGTCTTATGAGTTGTCGGTCTCAGTCTGGACTTAACAATGCGTGGCTTTTACCGTGCTCAAGTCCCAGTCTGTGTGTTGCAGGAGTTGGCTGAAGGCCTGATGAGGTGTGCAGAGGCAGTGTGTCCACGGGTCGTCCAGCGGTCGAGTGTGTGTGAGTGTCTGTCAGAGTATGTGTCCAAAAGAGGAAGACAGACACACACTTTCCTGAGAAGCACTCTGGTGGAGAACACTGGGCAGATCATCAGCAACAGACTGAGGTAACAACACGTATGTAGGACAGCGTCATGTTTCAAGAACCTCACTGTTTCATCATTGTAAATACTGCATGATCTGAGTGTTATTACTGATGAAAAGATTGTATTTAAGACAAAAGTGTGCAGAGTGTCTTCAGTAGAAACTCTGCACGTTTGCAGAGGCTTCCATGGTTGAACCAGGAAATATGAAATAATTGTCACCACGTGATGTCAATTGATTCACTAAGTGGAATAATAATTATTTACTTACTTTAATCAGTTTCACAGGTGCTGTCTGTAGGAGGGCATTAAGCCTTTGAAACCTGAATCGACGTTACTTTTCTTGTGCTACTTTTAGACGCCTTTTACAAGTATTTTAAACTTTAAACCCTGAGCACAATGCTTTGATTTCTTTCAAAAACATGGGCATAAGGAAACTCGGCAAGAGTTGTCCTGCAAATTACAAGAAAGTTAGTTTTTAAAAGTAGAATATTATGTATTGATGATTTTGTATTTTTTTTAGAATTATAATTTTTAAGCAGGTCATTAATTTTTTTTACTTTACCATTTTGTTTGGTCTTTTTTGGGGTGGGGGGCTATTTTATGTTCATTGCCAATTTTTGGCTATTTTCTTGTACTTTTTACTAATTTCTGGGTAATTTCCTCTTAAGTTGCTCATTGCCTTCTTCCCATGTTGGTGACAGAAATCAAGTGAATTTGTGCAGGTCTCAAAGGGTTTATTGTTCAGTTAATTGAATTGCTCATTTCATGTGATTGAGGTTCCTCACTGACAATAAACCATAGACATTTAGAGCCAAAAAAAGCTTTCAACTGAACGTGTTTGCCATCCCTTCTGACTGCGGACAAATAGTCAAACTAGGCAGCACTAATCACATCGGAATCAATATTCTGTTACTGCATTGCTTTTTCTGTCTTCAAATATTTTCAGAAACATATTTCAGTGTACTGTTAAGCTGTTATATGAGAAAGAAACATCCAAAAACCCTAGATATGTCCTAAAATCCTAGAAATGTCTTAAAATCCAAGTAATGACCTAAAAATTCTAGAAATGTCCTAAAATCCAATAAACATGTATGGGGCTGCTGGGTCTGGCCCCTGGCCTGCTGTCATTTTGCAGAAGTGGCCCCCAAGCAAAGCAAGTTGAGTGTACCTGATCTTCACTCTGCTGCCGTCAGATGTGTTTATTTCTTCTCTCTTTTCATCCGTCCAGTGAACTGAGACAAACACTGAGTGTCTCTCTGGCTGAAAGCATCTTAGAGCAAGTTCAACAGGATCTGACGATGGCACAGGACAAAATGGTAAATGTTTAATAGGTGTGTGTGTGTGTGTGTGTGTGTCCATACATTATATACTTTTATACTTAATACATAAAACATTTGTTTTTTGCAAAATGTGCTTGTTTGCAGTCTTATACACAGTCAGGTGGAAAGTTTAATATTAGTTTCATTTCTGTTTCATTTTATTTATAGAGCGCTTTTAAAGAAACTCAAAGACACTTTTAAGAAGTAGTAAAAATAATAAAATCAAATAAATTAAAATAAACTCAACATTACAATTCATATGATATTAATTAGATGTTAATGGCAGTTTTAAATAGGTGGGTTTTGATGAGTGATTTGAGCTTCTTCTTAATGTCCCTCTGTATAAGATGGCACACAACAAAATCTTGTTGAATTTTGCACTGTTCAGTTTCACTTGAAAGTACCAGCAGGTATTATTATTATCACTGTTTGTAAATATGTTCAGTGGTTGCGCTCATTATTGATGTTATTCTGTATTGACTTTGTAGGATTGCCTTATAAAAGAAAATTCATGCAATGCTCTGAAACTGAACGTCCCAGAGATTCGAGTAGGTGACGGTGACTTCCCAACTGACGATGTAAGAGACACGCACCCATCTACCTGTCCATTCATTCTGTTAATCACTCATTCATTTCTGTATTGGATTCACATGTTTTATTCTTCCTATTCCTATTCTTCCTTTATCTCTCTCCAACACCAGTACAGTCCAGCATTTTGGAGAAACAGTTTCCACTCGAAGAGTCTGAGGCCTGCTCCTTCAATTAAGAGTAAGATACAACCACTACTACATGATCCATTACTGTGTAAGTCAATGGTTCCCAGCTTGTGGGTCACAGGGTCAGTTGTCCATTCTGACTGGACCCCAAGTGGCTTATGAACATGTCAAGTCTGTAAAAAAAAAAACCACTTTGTTTTTAATTACTGTGAATTTCTGGCACAGAGTTTTTATTTTGAAGTGCCATGTCCTGCAGTTCAGCAGCTATTTTGTAGCTGTGTTCTTGCTATTATTTGGTGCAGTAACATGCTGTGCCTTTGCAGCGTTTTTATTTCACTGATCTTGAAGCCATATTATGCACTTTTTTAGCCAACTAAGATTTAAGTAATTTATCTTTATTCTTGCAATATACATATACATACATATACTATTTAATTTGCATTTTGTGAAATAAAATTGAATATGTGGTAATTTATCTTATGTGTAGACCTTGAACTAATGATTAAAGATAAAAACTGAAACCTGTAGCTTGACCAGTTGGGAACCAGTGGCCTAATTGATGTATAAATGGTCATTTTGTAGGTGAATTATTGCTCTATCAGTAGAGGGGTTGCAATGTTAAAGGTGTCCAGCAGGTGGCGCTAATAGAAAAGTCACTGAGTCCCAAAATTAAAACCAGCCAGCGATCATGAGCTTATTTACATTTAGCTAAATTGCACACTCACATTTAAAAAAAAAAAAAAATTTATTTATGAATATTTTTTTTACCTTATAAGGACACTAAGCATAAAAACAAAAACAATTAAAGAGCAGCATCCAAAGAAAACAAAAAATAAAAATAAAAAACAAATAGTTAAGTCAAAGCAAATTTTCCATATTTAAGGTAGGTTATTACACATGATTCAGACAGTAATTATGAGAGATCTGTCTCATTGGGTAGATAATCATTTTTCTTACAGTTTTTCTCTAAATTCCCTTTGGGGTCGTATGGAGTAGGTCATCTGTTGTAGTAGATGTAAGCCTTTAATAATGTTGACAAAAACAAGCCAGCAGTTTTTCTGAAGTAATGGCCTTTTTTGTTTTAGCACCCTCACAAATAAAATTATTTCCATCAGTTTTTATTCAAACCACCAAACACATTTGATGAATAAAGAAGTCATTGTATACGAGGTGTGCAATACTGTGATAGTTAACATTAGTTAAATTACACTATTTGTGAGATAATAATTAGGATTTAATTAATTGATTTCAAATTGTCAACAAGTAATTGAAATGTGCGACTATAGAAATCCAGTTTGACATCAGAGCTCAGGTATAAATCCTTATATCCCGTCATGTTTTTTTTATCTTGTCGTCTGCACGTGTGAAAGTACCACGCTGAACCATTCTGTGTCAGACAGACACATAGCACTGTTTGGCTAATTGGAGCATGGCCTGTTTACTTTCACACCAGTGACTTTCACCATGGGAGAGATGAGATGGGGAGAAGATGGAGGAGGGGATGATGAGGGAAGAGGAGGAAATGTGGGGGGGATTTGGGGCGCTGCGGCACACAACCCCCCACTCCTTTTGTTTGATTGGCCCGTACCTTTAAAAGAAGTCATAATAAAACAGATTCATACAATTTATTGCCCAACAACGACGCTCGCTGTAATTTGTGTTTCTGTGTACTTGTTTTATAAAAAGAATTAGGTCAATGTTTTCTTAACAAAGAATCTAAATTTAAGCATTTTATTTCTAAAAATGTATTCAGCAATTTGCATTTCAAAAGGCCTCTGACATATTAAGACCAGCGAGGGGCCCTGTAACTGAAAGATCAATAACAATGTCGGTTTAACCCTTTGAAACCTAGGAAAAAATGGCTTTATTTCTTTCAAAAACGTAGGCAATGAGCTAATTATGAAGAAGTGACCCAGAGTTTATCAAGGAAATAGTAAAAAGTACAAGAAAATGACCTGAAAATTAGTACAAAAAATCCCTAAAATAAACACACAAACAAAAGAACAAAAAAATTAATAAATAAGGAGACGACCTGGAAAAAATGCTTAAAAAGTAAGATAATGACCCAATAGCAAGAAATTAGTAAAAATCACAAGAAAATAACCTGAAAAAAAACCCTGAAAAAAAACCCCAACAAAAACAAAGACCAAACAAACAAAAAATGGTCAAGCAAGTGAGTAAATTACCTGCAAAAAAATGTAATAATTTTATGGGGGAAAGAAATGACATTTTTTTAGACACCTGAAAAGCTCTGTTTTTAAAAAAAAACATATTTTCTAAATCTATTAATTTCTTGCAATTTGGGGGACATTTCTTGCCGAGTTGGTCAGTGCCTTTTATATTAGGAAGGCATTAAACCAATTTGCTCGGGACTTTAAATACTTGAATGCAGCATGCAAAAGTGACGTGGATCCAGGTTTCAGAGGGTTAACCCACCATATTCTACCTTGTTTAATGTGACAGGCTGATGAGTGTGTTTCTGTGTGCAGTATGTGTGACTGCAGCATCCATCTGCTGCTCTGGTTCCTCTCTGTTTCCTCTCTGCATGTCTTTGCTCAGCTGATTATTTCTCTCTCGTCTCTCTGCTCTGGCCCTTTTGTACCCCCCTCTTTCCTTGCTTAGTCTCTCCTCGCCTCTCCTCCCCCTCTATCCTAGTCTCTTGACACCCCCTCCTTCTGCTTATATCCCATTTTCTTGTCTCTCCATTCCCCTCATGTCTTCTCTGTGCAGCCCTGCTTGCCCTACATTCACATGCATACATTTGAGCAGAAAGCATGCTTACTGCGTAGGCTGGATTCCCCAAATTTCCCTTCCTCCCTCCCTCTTTTATTACCTCTCCTTGTGCCTCTCCTCTCATCACTCACACTGCTTTACTCTTAGGTCTCCTGGATGCAGACTGGGAGCAGCAGACCAGTGACAGAGGAGCGGAGAGAGAGGGGGGAGGAGGTGCCATAGAGGAGGGACGAGGAGAAGGAAGGTGTGGCCTCCCTCGGTTACCGACAGCAACCCCCTTGTCAGTCAGGTTTTCAAGCTCCTCCCCTCCCCCGTCCCCCTCCCCCCCGGGACTGAGGGGGAGGAGGCGGAGGGAGGGGGAGGTGGCGGCGGTGGATGCTGCAGCAGCAATATCGGGAGCGAGAGGAGCATCGCTCATTCCTCCTCCCAGTCTCCCCCTCCTTTGCTCCCTCTCTGCTCGAGCTCCAGAGGAGGAGGCTGCCGGCCGCGGAGGCTCACCCAGACGACAGGCTCCATTCCCCGGCTGCGGCCCCAGCCCAGGCCCCCTCCCCAGCACTGGATCCCCAGCTTCCCCCATGGAGCCTCTACCCACCCAGGGACAGACTCTAAGGCATTTCACCGCCTCCCGACCGCGGCCGCGACGCACACACACACAGCCCCCCTCTTTCAGGCCTCAGGTAAGAACACACATACCAATAAACCAGTGACCACATACAGTTTGAGTGAGCTTGCAGAAATGACATTTGCTTTTATACAAAATAATACATACAGAATATGCTTTACAGTGAAATGCAGCCGCAGATTGAGGCAGGATGAAAGGATTGATGGATGAAGGATAGAGGGAAGGGTAGATGAAGTAGGAAGCTAATTGTGCGACTATGGAGGGATCCCAGAGGAGAAACGATGAAAATGGAGGAAATTGAAACAACACGATTGGGGGAAAAAAGGGAAAGATGAGGAGGAAAGAGGAGATGGAGAAGTGAAGGGTATACAGCTCATATGATTGGAGTACTTGGATTAATGCAGCAAAATACACACATTACATCTATCTGTCTATCCATCCATCTTTTCTATCTTTTCTATGATGCTGTAGTAATAATGGAAGCCATCTTTATCTTTGCATTCTCCTGCTTCATGTAGTCGTGCTCAGCTTGTGTGTGTGTGTGTATGTGTGTGGGTGCGTGTGCGTGTGTGAGAATAGGCACACACACACATGCATTTTGGGAGTGGTGTTCCCTGGGTTGTTCCCAGTGCTGATTTCTCTCTGTCTCTCTCTCTCTCTCCTGGGAATGCTTTCACTAACTCAATTATTCATGTTTTCACATTAATGGGGGTCTCTTACTCTGTGCTGTCACTGTGTAAATGGAAAACGAGGGCTTCTCTTCATCTGTGGTGACCTTGTGTGTGTGTAAATTGTGTCGTGTGTGAGATTTCTCTTTTTGTAACCAAGGTGTCAACGTAAGGTGGTGTTGTTTTTCACAAACACAGTCACATGTCGTTTTTGGTTCTCTTTAAGACATCATACAGTAGATGATGTAGGCTACAGTCTGGTTTGGATCAGTCATCCCCATCAGTGAGTCAGACTGTTTACATGATGTTGGAAAAAGTCAAATTATTGTGTTAGTCTGACTAAATCTGGACTTCTGAAATATATGTTGTCTGACTGAAATCACACTAGGCTGAACTTCTCAAATTTGGACTAACTCATCTAGATAATGCAGTCAGGGGTCACTTTACTTTTTCATGTATACACCTCAGTTGGACTTGAACTGGCCAAGGTGTTCTGCACATGCTCCATAGCCCCCGAGCTGGGCTTTGACCTGGGTGTCAAACAGCTTAAATTCGTAGAAGAAAGCCGAGAAATATAAACAGCGAAGAAGAAGAGACGTAAACAAAACAAGACAAAGGTATCAGCATAGTGAGGGCTATAGCAAGAACCACACATTTTTGTTTTTACTATTCGACATGCTACCCGTTTGTCTCTTGCTAACTAGTTTGGTACGTGACTTAATGAATCAACTGAAAGAAGGTCCAATAGCAACTAGCTGAAAGGGGGCATATTGCCACCTACCGTGGTGGAGTCGGTGATACTTCAGTCAAAAAAAACTATTTTCCCTCTGTGCTTGTATACTCCAATTAAATGGCCTTATCGAGCAATAACCGTAGTGCAAAAAAACTGTGCATGTTAACGTACCGAGTGAGCGATGAGCGGGTGTGGGCCAGCAGTGGTTAGATTTTATCATGTATTTAGTCATTTGTTGCCCAACAACAAATCAGTCAGAAATACTAGCCATTAATAACTTGGCCAACCTGTATGGTTATTATAAAAGTGATGTAAGTGGCTGAAATGTAATGGAAAATTTGTGCAGCAGTACATTAAAAGACAACTGAAGAGAAGCGCAAATTCATTTAATTAACATGTCTATTTGGCATCGGCTTTAATGGAAAGTAACAGCTAAAGTTTGCCAATTAACCTGCCATCTTGATTTTTTGCTTCCCTTATTCTAAATCAGAGAAGAGCCTTGCATTAGCATGTTAGCACGTTAGCACGCTAGTTTGATTCAAGAGGTGCTATGCTGCTTAGCAGAGGTCCATGCTAAGCAGCATGGACAGCATGGACAGAAAACTTTACGATCGTCACTTTTCTTTATACATCTTTTACTTCAGTCAGTCTCTCTTTCAAACTCGATGCAGAATAATTCAAAATGTGCTCCACCAAATGGTTAAGCAGGGTGTTAAAGGGTTAACTGTTAGATAACGTTAGTCGTGTGATGCTGACAGTCAGCCCTGTCACTGTGTGTGAAGCCTCGCTGCCCGTCACAACTGTCACCAGTGTGAACTCACACTCCCGCAGCATCTACAACCAATACAGCCTGTTGTGTGAAAGTTAAACGTGGTGAATTTGATGAAGTCGGCAGTTCAGTGTTTCGAGATGCCAACCAAACAGAAGTATGGCTGTACTACAGGCCATTCACGTCATGGGTGTTGATATTATGGGAAGTACTCTACTGGTGTCGTTATCACTTTGGGTAGCCTCCTGGTATTGGTATTGATGTCAAATTTTTGAAATGATACCTAGCCTTAGTAACGACCAATTTTCAATTTTTAAAAGCTGGAAAAAAAAATAGTAGGATGTGTCAGTGATTTATGCACATGGGAGTTTTTACCATAAAACATTTTTAAAAAGGCCTTTTCATAGTATTTCACCAAATACATGAAAGTGTCCCGTTCTCTTATGAAAATGGAGGCTGTTTCATTCAGGACAGCGGTTTTGATACACTGCATGCTTAAAAAACTAATTATTTTGAGAAAAATATACAAAGGTGACTCAACATAATGAACTGTAGCTGTTAGTGAGAAGGGATTTTTGTCATGGAAGAAGACTTTTCCTTAGGCTTGTACTGTAGCAGAACCTTTTGTGCTGCTAAAAGCAACCCTTTTTACAAAGGTTCTCTGCAGCATCATGCTCAAATGGTTCTACATAAAACATTTATGTTGCCATCAAGATCACTGTTGCATAGTGACACAATTTCAAAACTACAGTGAGGTTTCGAAATTGTCTTTACATTTTGTAATTTTTCTTTACAAAACGGGGCTTTATGGAATCATTACCATTTTGTTGTATAAAGCAGCCAATCCTGAGCAATAATACAGGTAAAACCAAAAGTTACAGCATTATTTGAGTTTAATGTTTGGTTTGACCATTCTTGGATCCTGTAGATATAAATGGCTCATTCTAAGGTAACGAAAACACAAGGATTCTTATTTTCAGGTGATTATACACTAAAGAAAATATACAAATTATATGATATCAGTAGACCTTTAAAGACAATGTCAATTTAATGTAGAATACTGACAGCAGATAATGTTGATGTTTTGTTTTGTTGGTTTTAAATTGTGATGTTAGGTAACCAAAGTCCAACACTTTCCATGTGTCTCATCTCAAACATCCTCAAAACATACATTAATTACATTTATTAGTAAGGTATGGAGAACAAAACCAAATGTCTGCAAAATATTTTTACAACATGCAGTTCTAACGTCATTAAACATTCAAATTATCCTAAACCCAATTTTAATTTTAGCCATAACTTTGCGTCTGACCGATGTAACGGTCCGATGTCATTTTGACATCATTTTGACGTGTGGTCCCAGCTGGGTGCACTGCACACGTCACACTCTGTCAACCTGAAAAAAATAGGTTTTATCCTATTAATAATATCTTATTTAGTGTTGTTAGCATTAACATGTTAATCACGATGCAATTAAGGCCCGTTATTAACACGTCTAAAATGGCATTAATCACTGATAGACATTCCTATATGTAAGAGGCTGTATTGGGCTAAATTTAAAAATAGAGTGATGACATTTGTATCATATGAAACAAGAAGACATGAGTAATTCAATGGTGCCAACCATGTCATGCTACCTTCTCAGGAAAAGGGCTAAATAACACAGGTTAAATTTTGGCAGTGGAAATATGGCCATTCCACAGGGGTCCCTTGATCTCTGACCTCTAGATATCTGAATGAAAATTAGTTTTATGGGTACCCACAAGTCTCCCCTTTACAGACATACCCACTTTATGATAGTCCTATGCAGTTTTTTTCTGTCATTCGATTCCTAACAAAAACGATCTGGTAAGAATTACCTTGTCAATATGCACTTCATAACTGCTTTGTGATGCATAATGATGGGACTGAAATTATGTGATTAAAAAAAGGGATTAATCGAAATTAGCTATTGAAATTATGCGATTAATCATGACTTAAAAATGTAATCGTTTGACAGCTAATCTTATTTCATTCAGGCAATACTTGTCATTTGCTAATCCATCAGTGATAAATATATACACCAATCACATAACAGATTCTTTGGATAAATATGATTTCTTTATTAGTATTTCAAAAGAATTAGCAGGCAAGTTAGCAGGACTTAGAATGAGTAAAGAGGCGGGCAGGTAACAGATGGCTTAAACACGAGGCAACATAGACGGATCTGGCAAATGCTTTAGGAAACCTTCCCACTGTACTGTATGTTAAGGATCTATAAGCACGTGAGCAGGAGCCGTGAGGAAGGCCCCTAATCATAAGGGAAGTCAGGTGATTAAGCAGTGAGGGCATTTAGCGGACAGATGTGGTAGAGCCAGGTGTGCAAAATGACATAAACCACGCAAAATAGGACAGAGGATGTCTAAAATAGACGAGGAGGTGGCAGGAAACAGTGGCAGGATGTTGTCTTCATGTGCAAATCATCAGACGCATATTTTTATCAGTGTGATCCAAGTAACTCATGAAAAATAAGGTCAGTAGGTGATGGATTTTCATAACAACGTCTTCAAATGTAAAACCTATTCTTCTACTGTTTCCTGCAACACTGATGTCTCCAGCCCATCTGCTGCCCACCAAAGCTTTACCTGCTCCAGTGTGCCCATTCAGGCCTGTGGTGTTCGCTCTGTGCTGCTGCCCCGGCTTGTCTGTCTGTGCACCCATGGGAGGAATTGTGTTTGCTTCCCTGCTGTTCAGTCAGCGTGCCTGCTGGGTAAGCAGAGAGCAGCTTAATGCAGACGCCAACGTAACTGCATCAACATTTTGTTGATATGGTAAAAACTGTAAAAACCTCAGGGCACGTATGTCGACGGACATATTTTAAACTGAACAAACCAGGTTATGACCGACTGTGTGCAGGAGCTTCATTTATCAGCCTGTTGTAAGTAGGGCTGTCCATATCCACAACAGGGGTGTGTGGGTGTGCAGATTGGTCTGTAGAGAAAGCTCTGTTGCCCCTTGGTAACAAGTGTATGTGCTTGTGTTTTTGTGTGTGTGTGTGTGTGTGTGTGTGTGAGAGAGAGAGAGAGAGAGAGAGAGAGAGAGGGAGAGTCTGTATGCCAATAATTGTGTGGCAAAGCGTCATGTTGGCATGTGGCACACAGAGACAGGTGGCTGTAAAGGAGGTGGCAGAGAATGAAAGAGAGGCACATTATTTCCACTGGGTGATAGAAAGTGATGGAAAGAGCTTAAAGATGAAGACAAATACTGCATTCAAGAGCAGGAAAATATCCCATTGTTATGGCTTTGGAGCTTTTTATGTATTTTTCCAAGCATTCCTTCTGGCACCTAATTTATAATTGAGTTTTAGCCCTTTGAATTTCTTACTAATAAAACGGCAATGAAAAAAAATCTGTTCATTTTTATGTCATTGCAGCTATAATAACAAAAATCAGTGTTTTTTAATAGAAATGTTTAAGATGGATATTCATAGTAATGGTAAAAGAAGAAAGAATGAGTCAAAGCTACAAATCATTTACTGTAAAAATGCTTGTAATATATTATTATACCAACTTATATCAATTTGTGACCAGGGAATTAGTATTATTACCAGTACTAATATTATTTTCACGTATGTATTCTAGATATTTTCCATTATAGTACTTTGAAAACATCTTAAAAATGGTAAAAACCCACTGATATTATTTCTTTCATCAAATATATGATGACATTACATTAAATATATGATATGAACAACATTGATTGTTCATCTTTTTTATTTTAAAAAATTGTGAATTTATTATCTTAGCATTAACAACAATGAATGATCAGAAGATTTTGTTTTGATTTATTAGCTTAGCTTCACTACCTTAACTATTTTTGGAATAAAGTTCCATAAATCTGTTCAGTAACCTCTGAGTCTATAACATGTTGAATAAATATGTTTACTTTTAAAAACCCACCACACAGAGCCCTCATGTGTGGTGTGATTTTTATTGTTAGATACTCCATTTCCTGCACATTATTACAGTCAACAGTTTCGTCCACTCATCTGCTGGTTATCCTTCCACTTGACTCTTCTTCCTGTTGTACCATCACTAAATGTAACTGTCTTACCTTTGTCCGTCCCTACTCTTGGATCTTTCCAACATGTTCTCGTCCCAAATTGTCACGTGTTGCCACTTTGCAGTTCGTAACATGTTGTTACTTGCTGTGGACTGCCGCGTCTACATGTTACACTTTAGGTATCCTTCTGTGTCTGTTCTTCCTGGAAGGTGCTACCGTAATGTCAATAAATGCAAATGGCACGATGACCAGGCACGTGGTTTTAAACACAAGAACATAGCGACTGACGCCAGAACGTCAATAAACACACATTCTGGGAAGCGAACACGGGAGTCCCACATAAAGTCCGGGGTTTGTTGGACCCATCTATAACAGGCACCCTTGCACTCCTTATATTGTGTTGTTAATGGCAGCGTTAAAACCTGATGCTGTCCTGCTGCATTTCATGCGGATGCGACAGGTGCCGTCTGGCCATCCCACAGCATATAATAACACCCTGAAAAATCCTCTGCTTTTGGTATCGCGATCCTGTGCCAAAAGTTTAGGTTTCGATTGAGTTTATTTAAAAAGCGACAGTGCAAATTAATAAATACATAAGGTATAAAAATGCCAGAATTAGCCAGGAGGCTAATGCTGTCAATGCAGCAGTAATTTACAAATTTGGAAAGGCCCTTCTGCTAGTTGTACTCTTATCTACATGCCTCATGTGCATGTACCCACCTATAACAGAACATTAAATGCAAAGTAATTAAATGCTGTGACCTGGAGGAACGTCTTTATGATAAAGTTTAAGTGGCCTGTTACTCTGTATTGCTACACACATGAGGGGTTAACAGAAGGGTATTTATCCACAAAATTGCAACTCCAGAAGGCTAATATAAGTGAGTTTCTGCAGACTGGGTTTGACCCAGTTAGAATATTGCTTACACATGACAACTGTCCCGAGCTGGAGCTACTTATTTCTTGAGCAGCCTGAGCAGGTCCATTTTAAAACTCAACGTTTTTCTTTCATTCACACATGCTATGATGACAAAAAATGCAAATCAGCTGAAATGTATAAGGTGATGAATTATGTTTAAGCGCAGTAAAAATATACAGTGTGATGAATTACATTAAATACCTTTGATTTAAGATATAAGGAGTGATTTGTCTAGTTCTTGACTTTTTAACAGCACTCAGTCAGTATGTTTACCTGAACAGTAAAGTCGAGCTACAGCTATAGCTCGCTAAGGGCATTTAATTGGACTGCCGTCCTTGTCCCAGTATACAAGCACCAGGGAAGTATGTCCGATTCTGCCATGGAGGGTGAGAATATGCCACTTTTTTCCTTCTGTAAACCTGTTTCATCACATACCAAACAAGTAAGCAAGCAGCAAATGGTTTGCATGTTGAATGATGAAAACTGCTTCTGGTCTGTGCAAAAATGCGTGGTACTTGCTTTTGCCCTCGCCATGTTAATACCTTCATCTTGTCTTTTTTCTTCTGTTCTTCTTCTTTTATCTGTTTTTTTTTTTATTTAAATACAGAATATGTAATGTAAGCTAATGAACCTTTTTTATGATGACACACAGATGCAATGTAAGGTTTGCATAATGTAAGTTATATTGTTGTGGTTTTTTTGCTACAGGAGCCTGTTTCAAAGGTAGAGAATGAGGCCAGTGAGGGGATGGGGAGAGTGGATGAAGGAGTAGAAGAGTTCTTCACCAAGAAAATTATTCCTGACTATGCACTGTGAGTTGAACACACACACACACACACACACAAACTATTTTTTCTCTTAGCTAAATATTAATGCAAAAATGCAGTATACTGGGAATGAAATCCTTGATATTTACTAATTGATATCAGCATGTAATTTTAACATAGCACTCCTTCTTCGACTCACCTGTGTCAAATAGTCATTGACAGTGGCAGCCAGTCAGTTAGCAGAACTAATTTTGCTGCTGATTTTTGAAATGGTAAATCATGGCAGCTTGGACCTAAATGCTGTTTTGTTTTACTGAAGCAATCCACTAAACAGGTGGTTTCCAAAGTGTTTTCCGCGGCACCCTATGTGTTTTGGGGACGTACCAAGGCTGCAACATCAGTGCTAATTTGTGATTTTAGTAGCATTTTACCACATTATGAAAATATGCCACATTAACTACATCCTATGTTACATTTTCAAACGTATCGAAACAAAATAGAGAAGCAAACGTACCAAATCACAATATTTAAAACTGTTTAATAAGCAGTTATTCTGCAGCTAATGACAACAAACAACCATTTTACGTTTGGCGGTTGTCATGGTAACAAAACACACTTTGCAGCTCAAGATTTGTCAGGAGCTCAGTGATGGAAAGATTTGACGGTGATTCTTGGCACTGTAAAATAATGACCGTCCCCTGTAAGTGGTGAGTGAGCAGAGAGCTTCTGCTGCTGTAATTCTATATTTTGCATCAAGAGGGCAAAGGCCAAATCTCCCCCGAAAAACTGCTGATAACTGCTGAAATTTGAGTGTATTGTTGTTATACTGCACGTGTTTGTGATTTCCACCCTGTAGCTGTTTGTGTAGAATGCATGGTGAATGTTCCTGTAGCGTCCATTCAGTGCAACACCACATTAACACATCCTTGTCTGAAGTCTGTTGTGGACCTGCCTGAGCTCACTAAACACAGAAACATTGAGATGTTTTTGTTTTCTCAGACAGATTAGGAATGAACTTCCATTTTGTAATCACTTAATGAGCCAGCCTGACACTGTTTGGGAGTGTGTTCATTGCTCCAATCACTGTGAATCCATCCACCTGATTTCATTTTCAGTCAACAGCAGTGGCTCAAATTAGTTAGCTTTCCGTGTGACATGTCAGTTCAAAGGTTCCCTTACAAGCTTTTTCTGAGGCTTCATCAGTGAATGTAACCTGTTTAATCATTACCACATAGTACATTTACTTAAGTACTGTACCTAAGTATAGTTTTTGAGTGTCTGTACTTAATTAAAAAAAAAAAAACGAATTACTTTGACTCCAATACAAGACAAATATTGTACTTTTGACTGCACTACATTTCTAGAAGGCTCTCATTATTTATTACATTTATTTTGAAGTCATCAGATGATTTTATATTTCTTTTCTGTGCAAAAGTGCATAAACTGTTAACTGGTTTGTTTGTCGAGGTGGTGTTCTCGTTAGCAGTATGAACAGAACCATGTCCGCTGACTGCCCTGCTGTTGGCATCCATTTGAACGTTTTCATTTTCACCCTTTGTTGACACCAGCCATGTAGCAAAAGTAGCACATCAACAGCTGCTGTCCACTCAAGCTGTTCATGATGAACAGCTGGAGTGGACAGCAGCACCAAATTTTGGAGTTAATAACCTAATACATTATCCTGTAGTTGCACCTGTACAAGTGCATAAGTGGGTAAAAAGATTTGAGGCCTGAAAAATCCTCCCTGACCAGTGTAGGCAGCAAGTTAAATGCTGCGTCTGTGTTCTTAATGGGTAGATTTATACACTAAAGTCTTTTTCCCAAATTTGGGAATGTTTCATATTGGCAAATTGTCATGGGGTAACCAAAGTAATGAGAGGTCAGTGGCTGGAACTGGCTGTATATTAATCCAGCCAGTTCTCATACTGAACTCGTAAAATGCCGCCACTTTGACAGTGTTTTTGTATAAAATCGCTACGGCAAAAGCCACCTTTCCAGTCTTAACTATCCATGCCATTATGTGCACTTGTTGATGTCCTGGCGTTGATTGCCATGCGCTCTTGTTGCCTAAACATAAGCGCATGCAACGTCGTCCCACCATGTGCTTGTATTGACATCATGGTTGCAGCATCCTGAAATAGCAGACGCAGAAGGATGCCAAGAGTGTAATATGTAGACAAGGAAGTCCACTACAATTTGGTAATATGTGACGACTTTGGATGAGAGCGTGTTGGAATATCCAACTAATGTCTTGGTAATCCGGCCAGTAGTCACCAGTATCATCATGCTAGGCCTCGCACAAAGTAGTTCTCACACTGTGAGATGTTTTTGCTCTGTGTGCTGTCTGCATGACCCTTCTCGTAGTGTACCTGAACTGAGCATGTGTCTTGAGTCCTGTAGCAGTAGTTGTAGTACTGAGTGTCTCTTCTTGTCTGTTGCTCTTTCTGCTGTCTCCCTGCTGCAGAAAAGGCCGGTGGGAGGAATCAATCCCTGCCCAAGCCACTCCCTCAGAGTCAAGCTCCACCCCCTCAGCTTCAACCCTCTTTTCCTCTTCGTCTGACAATATCACCTCCTCTACCACCACCACTGTCACCTCCCCCTCTGTCCCATCTACTGACACATCCCTTACATCCACTGATGTTCCCCCCCTCTCTTCATCCTCCACCTCCCCCACCCCCTCTCCCGTCACCACCACCACACTTCCCACCAAAAACATCAAGAAAAAGTTTGGCGACTTCTTTGCCTTCAAGAGGGCACGAGCCAACCGAGCCGCCAAGGCAGGAGGGGGAGAGGGAGGAGGAGGAGAGGGGGTGAAGGTCAAAAGGACCTCCATTGCCGACCTCATTCGACCCCTCCGCGAGGCCAAAGAAAGGGAGAGAGAGAGGGAGAGAGAGAAGGGGAGAGGGGCAAGGTCAGTGGAGGATGCTAACGTTTCTAATGATGCCGCCACCACAGAAGGAACCGTTGCCACCGATGCAGGCGATGCGAGGGAAACGATGGCGCCTGCCAAGACATTAACCACGATGACGCCTTCCAGTGACACCACTCCCTCTTACCCCACCGTCGCCACCAGCCCTGACCTCACCACTGCCACGCTTTCCAACCTGGAAGAGGAGGCAGTTCCTGTCTTGCCAGGTCGCACCCCCAGTCCCGTGGTCACCTCCCCTCTCACAGAGCAGGAGAGGAGCGCAGCGCACATGAAGGAGATGAAGTTGGGAGGGACGCCGTACGGAGAGAGGAGACTGAATGTGACCAAGAGGTCACTGAGAGAGGGCAAGAGCCAGAGTCTTATTCTGCTGACGGGATTAGAGCCTGAGGACAAGGAGGACTCGCACAGTAAGGTCAGTCGGACACACACACAGTCAGACCATCTTAAAGGAGTATGGGCAACTCCAACACATCAGACTGCTAGTACTGTTATTTCTTCACTACTGCTGAGAACCAGGCCTCAAAGGTCCAGTGTGTAGGATTTAGTGGCATAGAGTGGTGAGGTTGCAAATTGCAACCAACTTAAACTTCATGTGAACTACAGTGGTCTAATGCCAAAACAATTTTCAATTTTATTCATAAAGCCCACTATCACACATCACAATTTGCCCCAGAGGGCTTTACAGACAAACTTGATGTTGTTCCCAAGTTTATTAGGTCCATTTTGCACAGTGTAGCTGCACTAAACTTATAAGACTGCTAAAATCTCACAGTCTGTAGGAGGCTTCAGGCTCCTTTCACATTATGTTGTGCATTGTAATGGTGTGTATCCAAATGCAGGTCATTTCTGTGAATAACAAAAAGATGTCAAAATCTTATCCTTATCATCCCCCTTTCACTTGGTAAACATCTGTGTGCATCACAGCCAACATCTGACAACAAGTGGGACAGGCAGGCTGGTTACTCTGGAGAGTCTAACTCACCTGTATGGTGTTTTAATGCAGACAACAAAACAGTTTGATTTTAGATTCTTTTCGCTGTTGTTGGAGAACTGAACCAGTATGAAATAGTGATTGCAGCTCATGTCATACTTGTAACCAGAGAGTTATGCCTGGCTTTGCTGTGGTGCTGATTAAATCATTATATTATCATCATGATGTCTGACAGATTCAACGTAAATACAATAAATGCTCTCATCAGTGTCAGTAAATGAGCTGTAATTATATCATTATGAGTTGAGTGTGCGATTTCCACCACAACCACTTTCTCTGAGAACATATATTCAGGTTACTGACAGCTGCTCTGTTGTGTTTTTGGCTGTATCGACATTTAAATGAGGGCTCACATAGAAAGTTTGAGACTGCTGCCACACAGCTGCTGTTCCTCAGTGGGCAGGTTAACATCACTGTGTTATAAAAGCTTGTTTTTCCCAGCACACACTTAAAGATCAAGCTGGCTTATTAAGTTTCATCCATTTTTAGAGAACAAAAAAGCGTCTTTATTGGGTGAGAAAAACACAGGCCCACTGCTGATAGATATTCAAAACAGGGAAAAGAAAGAAGTACATATTAAATGGAACTGGCTTAATGAGGACACGTTCTCATCCCAAGTTTTCACAAACTGCTGCTTTGCAGTGGACTTCCGGGTCTTCATATTATACTCTAGATATCCGTCTGTGTCTGCTGTTGATGTTCCAGGACGCTGCTACCGTGACGTCAACACAAGAACATTGTGGGATTATGCGACACATGGTTATGTTTAGGCAACAAAAGTACATGGCAACCATGCTCGGACAGATGTTTAGGATTAAGTGACAGTACAGATGGTTAGGTTCAGGGGAAGGAGGCACATGGTAAAGTGTAGAAAAAACCCATCACATTCAGACAGGAAGCGAACATGAGAGTCCCGCATGAAAGTCTGGGGTTTGCTGGATCCATCCACCACTTCTCCTGCCCGCCTGCCCTATAGGCCCCCTCATGCTCCTTGTATTACATTGTTACTGGCAGCATTTCAACCTAATGCTGTCCTGCCGCAACAGGCTTCATCCGGCCATGCTCTCAAGTGACACCGCCTGTGCGCGTATCAAGCGGACGTGGCAGGTGCTGTCCAACCGACCCACAGCGTATTGCAACACCATGACCACTTAGTGGTGTTTCATGCAATTGCAAATTTACACCAAAAGCACCGTCAAAGTGGCGGTATTTTATGAGTTCGGAATGAGAACGGGCCAGCAGGTTGTTATTATTGTAAGAGCTGTTATCAAGGTCCCTGAACCAGATAGTAGACTCCGCCACCACAGCTGGATGTGTGGTTGAACAGGTGAATGAGAGGCAAAAACCTTTAAGGGATTTACCCATTAAGATAGCATTTATATACAGTAGAAAAGCATTATATAAACATCCATTACCATCAGGGCGCTCAGTAGCTCACCTGGTTGAGCGGGCGCCCCATGTATAAAGGCAAATGTCCTCGCCACAGCGGCCGCAGGTTCATTTCCAAACTGTGACCCTTTGCTGCATGTCATTCGCTCTCTCTCGCACTAATGCTAACAGCTGTTCCACATTTCATACTTTCCTGAATTGTGGGACGCTAACTCAATGTCCATGTGTCAATTTCCAGAAACATGCGTCAGAGAGCTCCTCTAGTTTTGAACAGAGGCTCCAGGTGATGCTGCACAGAATGGGCGTGGCCAAATCTCCACCTGCCGACACCAAGACGAGCCAGGTAGGATGGATGAGTGTGTGTCTGTGTGTGTGCGAGTTTAAACAAGTTTAGATCATGTAGGCCATTAGATGACACACCTGTCGTTCCTTCATGTGTATCTTTTGTAGCACTTTAACCCGATGTGATGAACGGTAACGCAGCATAAAATACTTGTTTAATGTAAACTTCAGCTGCAACTGTGAGAAGTATACAGATGAACGATGTAGAGTTGCAGTGTAATAATGGATATTGTATCAATAATACATGTCAACAACATGAGTCTTAATAACCTTTTTTTTTTAAATGAAGGAACAGTACAAAACAGTAAATATAAAAAGGGTCAGTGCAATAAGCTCAGGCTTCAGCGTACAAGTTGTTGGTCAGTATACACTTGCTTTGGTTCGTCACTACTTGTTAATGGTCATTTATTATTTTTCTCAGCAAAATAAAAAAGTATATATATAAGTATATATATTCCAGCTTCAGCTTTGACTGGTAACTGCTGTAGTGTGCACACAGTTGTCCTGTGTAATGAGGGATTAGAAGCTTCATTTGAGGCGCACTCAGATTTCAGTTTTACCTTTAATAAAGTGGTTTAGATTATCTGAGTAAACTAAGGGTTTGTTTCCAACCTGTGGGATCATCTGACTGCATGTGTTATCTGACCATCGAGCTTTGTTGTTGTGATGTCACTGTGTTCTCAGCAGATAGCTCTGTGAACATAATGGTGTCATAACTGACAGAGAGGATGAACAAACAACCAATATAACACCCAAGTTGTAACAAACAGGAAATTCTTTAATCTATCCTGTGGTAAATGCATGTGTATTATTACAATACAGCCAGTGTGCACAGAGTTAAAAAAAAAACCTACAAATGCCATAATTTCCCTGTATTTTATATATTTGTGGTGTGTTCTTTACACAATAACAATAAGATCAGAGATTACAAAGTGCAGCAACAAGTTGTTTATGAAATGGTACTTTACTATTGTCCAATGTGTCTGTTGTAGAACAAAGACGATGAGCTGAGAAAGGCCAACTCTGAAGGTAAGTCTGAGTTTTTGTACATGAAAGTAATTTTAGGTTTTAAGCAGATCATTTGATTCAGTGTATTTTTCCAAATCTGAACTTTCCATTTGTTTATATATATATATAAAATTTACAATAATGCATTATACTAACAAGATTTTTTTTAAAAAAGGCAGCATGTTCGAGTAGACAAAACAGAGACAGCCTAACAGATATACAAATATACCAGCCTCTTAATGTATTTCTGTATATCTGTTGGGCTGTTTTTGTTTTGTCTACTTGCACATAGTGTCTTTCTTATCTTGTTTATATTGTTTTATTCTATATAGTTTCCTCTATTTTACTACTACTGCTTTATTTATGTGATTTCTTTAGCACCTAGTCAGAGAGAAATGGCATTGCGTTCAGCTGTATCGTTCAGCTGACTTGACTTGAAATTGAAAATTATTTCTGACCATGTCTTATTGTGAAATGACAACACTTTTCTCAGAGCTGCACCTTCAGTTAAGCTCCTGCTGATTTGATAACAGCAGCAGACCATTTACAGCCTTGAGACTTAATTAAAACTGCTTCAGCTGAGCGCAGTGCTCATGTTGTATTCATTACATGTAGACTTTGAATTAAAACTGACCCTTTGCTGAGCTACTGTCTACGTCTCTCAGGTGCTATCCTGGACAAGCCTGCACCACCTCCCACATACATGAAGCCCAGAACCATGTCCACGTCATCAGGTATCACTGTTATCTACTCCATATCTGGATAAAAATAATCACAATAAATACTCCATAAATACTCCCATGTTAAGGGCCAAAACAACAATGAGCATACTATTAAGTAGTGTGTATCGCAGCTTGATATATTTTTTCCTCTGTGCTATGGAGCTCCATTGTTATTGAAAACACTAAAAACTGTTGAACTGGGTGACATGTTCCTTCAGCACGGTCTTATTCCCAGGACGTCATGCCTTTCAGCGTGTGATATCGACACCAAAGGAAACTTTAGCATGTTTTTGAGGTGTACCAGGCTTTGAAATAACTGCATTGTAAATCAATCAGCAGCAATACTGAGAGACGCTGATTTAGTATAAAGAGCGAGACAGAACTCGTAGGTCGCTAGGTCAAACAAAACCAGGATCTCTGGTTGGTTTTTTTGTTACTATTAACACGTGCACTGTAGTTTATTTTCACATGAGCAGCTGTTTAAGGAAATTACAGACCCCTTTTTAAAACAGAAACTATATATTTATGAGGCATTTTAAAATTTTCAGTAGGAATCTGTGGGCTTATGGAGCTGAGAGGGGCAGACAGGAAGTCAGAGGGATTTCGGAGATGAACTAAAACATCGTTGGTTTTAGTCTTTTTTAATGGGATTTGCAGAAAAAAAAAAAAAAAAAAAAAAAAAAAAAAAAAAAAAAAAAAAATCTAGGATATAAATATATATAGAATCCATTAAAAAGTTATTGGCAGTAATTCATCCTTATCAACATGTCTCTGTAAAAACGATATGACAGAAGAAAGGACATGTATTAAAAAGACAAAGTTTTAATATTATGCTCATACAGTGTTGTAATAAACAATATGTAAACCTATGGTATTGTAATTTTAGTATACTTAGGTGCCAGAGTGCATAAAACAGCATTAAAATCCTAGAAACATGTATGGGGCTGCTGCGACTGGCCCCTAACCTCTTTTCATTTTGCAAAAAAGTGTCCCCCAAGCAAAGTAAGTTGCGTATCCTTGTCCTAGAGTGACACCAACATGTCCCCTGGCCTGAGCTGTGTGGTGGTGTCTCTCGGTCTTTGACAACACAGGAGGGTCTCTGCTGCAGTGCTTCATCTGTCTGAGCATCCGTCCAACCTGGAGTCCCAGACTGGACCAACCTGCATCATTCACAGAGTGTCCACTTGATATTCACTGTCTCTCACACCCTCTGTCTCCAGCAGACCCCAGGCATCCTATGAGAGCGCTGGACCCCATCCGACCGGAGCCTCCCCTCTTTCCGAAACCCGCCCTCCCCGAGCGCCCCATTGGCCCTCTGCCACCCAAACCTGCCATCGCAGCCAAGCCTCCCATCCCCACCCCGGCCTCTCCTGCAGGAGGAGGGGCTCGGCCGTCCTCTGCTCCTCCGTCCAGCAGCTCAGCGGAGAGAGTCCAGCTCCGAGCACATACTCAAGACAGCAGGCCAGGGGAGACTTCAGCACAGGTAATACCGCTCTCTGTCACAACAGTCACAAATAAGGCTTCACGCCCTGCAGCAAAGCTGTGTATTTATTCTATTGTGAACCTGTTCCAAACCCAATTATTTTTTCTAAACAGAAAAAAACATATTATAATTTGGATTTTTTTCTCTAAATGCACTCGTAAATCATTTGCAACAAATAAGGTTACTTTATTGTTATTTATATTATTTTAGTTTTTGTCCATACCAGTGGAAGAAGAATCTTAACGCAGAAATCTCCTAAAAGTGAAAATGACAATAAATGGTCTTAAAAGGCTTTTTGTCGAATTATTTATTTTTCATTAATAATAAACTTGTGTCAATGAATGAAGTGATGCTTCAAAACACCTGACATTTCACAAACAGAAGTGCTTGCCATCCAATCACAGAAAAAAATTAATTCTTACAGAAATCTCCAAATGTGTCGAAGTTTTTAAACCATACCACAGCATGAGTTTTTCTGTGGTGTTCCTTAAAGTGTTTATGTCTTACTGTGGCATTATAAAAGGATTTTTTTAAACCATTTTTATCAATTCTCAATTGGTTAAAAAATGGTTAGAATATGCACCAATTCTTTGCAATAACTGGTGGCAATGGTCTTCATACACTTCCATCATAATGCTCTAAGCCCTTATACAATCTTTACATTTTGAACAGGCACCTAAAAAAGACAAAAATGGGTCTGTGGTAGGGAGGGGAGTGAAACAGGTTAAAACATACAGTTAAAAAGGACAAAAGTTAAAAATATAAAAAAACATGATTTGCTTGTGCTGTGAACGTTAAATTGGGTACAGGACTAATATAGACCACAGGGTGGCAGTAATGTTTAATCCAGATTTGCTGGTGTCACAGAGAAGTGTCCTGCAGTCCAGGAGGGAACTAACATAAATACTTTGACAACAGAGCAAACTGGCTTTATTCCTCTCAAAAACAAGAAGGCAATAAGGATTTTAACAAGAAAAGGCAAAAACAGGAAAAAAAAGAAAAGGAAAAAACAAAATCAAAGAAGAAAATGACCTTTAAAAATTGCAAAAAAAATGTTTTTCTGTAACATAATTTTAAATATATTATATTTTATATATAGTTTAAAAGACAATGTTGGGGCGCCTGGTGGCTCAGTGGATAGAGCAGGTGCCCCTCGTATAGAGGCTGTGTCCTCACTGCAGCAGCCACGGGTTCGATTCCAGCCTCAGCCATTTGCTGCATGTCACCCCACCTCTCTCTCCCCCCTTCACCCTTGTGCTGTCCCATCAATTAAAGGCAAAAACACCCAAAAAATACCTTCAAAAAAAGACAATGTCCCTTAGTTTGTTTTAATAATACCCAATAACCCCCCAGCTAATTCTAGAAAATTACAAAATAAAATTATATCAACGTCCTCAAATCCTACAAACATGTATGGTGTCTCTGCGACTGGCCCCTGGCCTCCTGTCATTTTGCAATAGTTGCCCACAAGCAAAGCAAGTTAAGTATCTCTGTTTTATGTCATAAGTAAAATAAAATTATAATCAAATGCATTGTTTCTAGTTCATTAGATATGCCTAGATGTTGAATTGCATGTTTTATCCACCTCATTTTTGTCATTGAGGGTTGACAGAATATTAGAAACACCTTTTACGCGCAATAAAAGTGAACAGCAGCACGAGCTACGACCTTCAGACTGACCGTAAAGCTGAATGATTCATGAAGGGAGGATTTATAGCAGGACTGTTGAATTGCATTCTTTTCTTGCTTCAGTGTATCACCATGAACTACTCCCTGTTTCCTTACCATCACAGTTGTTCTCTGCCTCCATAAGCTCATATCAGTCCTGACATAGCAGTCGTGTTGTTCGTGTCACGGCCCACTGAGCACCCTCTCATCTTCCTCACTAGAATGGAAGCCAGGAGCGTCCCTGGGGTGCAGCCTCTGCTCCATCATCCAGGAAAGAGCTGCTTCCACCAGCCCCGTCTCCATGGAGAGGTCCCAGCGCACAGGATCGCTCTGAGAAAGCACAATCAGTGACTGACGGTATGTCTCACTAGTCTCATTAAAACCACATCATTCATCCATATTAGAGCTGCGCTGATTTATTACTTGAAAGTTATGAGCTTCTTCAAGAGATCAGGTGGGGTTCAGGTAGAGAAGGCTCTTGGTAGTTTCTGTATTTTCACCGTGCTAACAGCCACACATTTAACATCTTTGTCATCATGTATTGTCGCTTTGCAGTGGACTTCCAAATCTACATATTACGCTCTAGGTATCCTTCTGTGTCTGCTGTAGACGTTACAGGATGCCTCCAACGTGATGTCAACAAATACACATGGTGGGATTACGCTGCACGTGGTTATGTTTAGGCAACAAAAGCACATGGCAACTAACGCCAGGATGTCAACAAACACATGCTCAAGGAGGCACATGGTAAGGTGTCTGGAAAAAAAAATCAAATTCAGACAGGAAGCAAACACCAGACTCTTACATGAAAGTCCGGGGTTTGTTTGACCCATCCTCGTGCTCCTTATGTGATGTTGTTGTCGGCAGCGTTTTAACCTGATAGGTTTCATGCGAAAGGTGCAGGTTCAGTCTGACCATCCACCGGTGTGTAACAACACCGCGACCTGTTCTGTCCAGCCATCTTTTCACCTGACACCGTCTGGCACTATTTTATGTCGACTCAAAATGTGGTTTTGCAGTTATGATCTGGATTTTATGAGTTCTGAGTGACAATGGGCTGCAGAGTCAAAAGTGAGTCACATGACTCGTGTAAAATGCTGTGTAAAAAAAGGAAGAGATGAAATTGTACTTTGAGTTTTAGCCATGAGTTTTGTTTACTAAATACAAGATGATTTAGGAAGAATGAGTGTGTACAATGAAAGAAATTAAACAAACATTTCCAGAGTAGATTTTTTAAATCAAAAATATGTTTTGACCATAATGTAGTGGTCAGCTGTTGGAACTGGCTGTCAGAAACTGCCTTGCTACAATATGAAAATGTCTTGTTTGTGTGCATTCAAATACTTTCAGAGAGTCTTCCTAAGCCACGCCAACACCTGAGGCCCCTTCCACAACGCAGAGCTGTGTCCATCCACGAGGACAATCCGGCCCTGACACAAGGTGAGGGTGTGCCAAAGTATTTCATGATGACAGAATATCTGTGAGTTTTGGTCAGATCCAGAGAAAACCCTCAACAAAACCTCAAATTCATCTTGCAGCCCCTTGTGGGGGCACAGACCCCAAATGTTAGAACGAGTGCACTAAGAGACACATATTTCACAGGATTTGTAACACTGACTGGATTTACTAACTGTGTCTTCTAATGTTTGGTGAGAATTTAGCATTTTTGTTTTTACACATGCTCATAAGATTAGCAATGCTCTGGTCTCAATCCACTGTGTCTCTGTTTGCATCTCTGTCAGAGCTGAAGGCAGTGTTGCAGAGGTCGCCCATCCGTTTCCGGGGCAACAGAGGAGACCTGCCCACCTGCACTGAAGATCCATCCAGTGGGGAGGAAGCACAAAGAGCTCAGGAGGGTGAGCGAGGTATATATTATTCATGCTCGTATGTTTTTGGGCTGTCCTTCCATCCTGTTCTCATGAATGCATCTGCATCGACATCTATATTATCCACAGGTGTGAATGTGTGTGTGAATGGCTGTCTGTCTCAATGTGTCAGCCCTGTGATAGTCTGGCAACCTGTTCAGGGTGTACCCCGCCTCTCGCCCAGTGTCCAATGAATGAAGAAATGTCAAATAGGTTGTTATGATAAAGTGATGACATTTTATATCCCAAAGGTCAAGGGTCAACTTCACTGTGACATGATGTTCTGCTAAAACTCCTCCCTGGCCATTATTCAACATAATAACTCAGGAACAGAAGGGGAGACATTTGGTCAGACACTGAATTAGTGATGTAAATCTAGGGTGTCCACCTTGAGACTGTGCTGATTGTAGCGATCTTTTGTGTGTGAAGTATCCATGTTTTCACCGATATGCTGGTGTAACTTTACTGGTTCGTAAAGGCATACAACCGTGACGCGTAACTGTAGTCTTTATATCTGTGATCGAGACTAATTCTTCCATTTCTGTCTGTGTTTCCCTTATCCACCCAGCCAGTGACACAGGGAGACAGACAGCTGGAGACAAGAAAGAGGCTGTCCAGAGGGAGGAGCTGAAAGCTGAGAGAGGACGGACGGGCTGTGACGGGACGTTAGCTGAAACCAAGCCCCCCCCTCCAGGAGAAAAGGAAACCCCAGGCTCAGGGTGTCCCTCCTCTACAGCTCAGGCCCAACAAGAAGCACCCGTACCCCAACTCTTCAGTCCAACTGCAGCTCTCGACAAAGCTCCATCCATCCTGGAAAAACCTCCTGTGACCCCCACATCTGAGAAAAAGAGCCCCAGCATAGCCCAAGCACAGCCCCAAACTCTAGAAAAACTCCTGGTGTCCCCAACGCCCCAAGAAAAGACCCCCAGCACAATCCCAGCTGCATCTGAAACCCCAGAAATCCCCCAAGTGAGCCCTCACAAGAAGAAGAGCCCCGGCACAGCACCAGCCACAGTGGATGTGAGAAACAGCACACAGGAGAGAGGAGAGGCGGCCTCTAAACAGCACACAACGAAGGCAGAGCCAGCAGACCAAAGAACTGAGCCCCCTCTGTCTGAATAACACACAGACTGACTTACCTGAGGAGAAAAGACACACCTGGGAGAGAGAGGAGGGAGGGGTCCATGACATCACTGAGATCGGGAACTGGGAGAGTGAATGATGTCTGAGAAGAGCACGATTGTTGTATCCTTCAGTGGAAAACAGCTGCTGTGTCTCATGTCAGGGGGGTCTGAGAAGTGTTCATAGTTGGTGCATTTTTATTATTTTTTTGCCAGCGTCTGTACACCTGCTATTTTGGCTGTTTGAGGTGAAAAAAACACAGATGCACAAACAGCCCAGTGGTGGTCAGAAAATAAATGTTTGTTATTTCTATGATCCAGTGCCCAATTTCAATTTGTGTGAGGCATGCATTATTCATACAAATCTGACCACTGGGTTGCTTTTACCTGCAAGCCCAAACAGTAAATGTACAGACGCTAGTGTCTTCTTCTGAGCTGTTCATTTCATTATACCAAAATATCCATACATTAATGAAAAGCAGAGGGAAAAGCAGTAATTTGAAATATGTTGAAATCATTTAAGGGGCTGTGTCCGCCAAAGCGTTTTTTCACTGAGGCCGGTGTATTTTTTTAATGATTAACGACGGGAGTGCCGCATATTTATTTTCTCTTTTTCAGACCGTCGAGAGTTTAAAAATGTTCATCTTTGGGTAAAAACGCTGCGCTCATCACTTTAGCCCTTCAGTCACAGTGGAGGAGGAACAAACAGCCTACCGCAGAAACCGACCGTCATATCTTACATGTACAAGAGCTAAATAACAACAATGGAGGAGAAATCTGTTTATTTAGAGTATCAACACGTTCTGATCCCAAGTCATCACATGTTGCTGCTTTGCAGAATACTTCCGTGTCTACATTTTATGCTCTGGGTAAACTTCTGCGTCTGCTATTTACGTTCTGGTATGGCACTACCGTGATGTCAACACAAGCACATGGTGGGATGACGCTGGGAGTGGTTATGTTTAGAAAACATGACTACCAATGCAGACTGCCAACAAACACACACGCTGACACGTATGGTTAGGTTCAGGCGACAAAGTCACGAATGGTTAGGATCAGAGGAAGGAGGCACATGGTAAGGTGCAGAAAAGAAACATAAGATTTAGATGGAAAGCAAACACCGGACTCCCACATGAAAGTCCAGGGTTTGTTGGACCCATCCGCCACCTCTACGGCCTACCTCCACATTCTTTATTTTACATCGTTACCACCAGCGTATTAACCAGTCGCCATTTTGCCATATATCATGTGGACGCAACAGGTTCTGTCTGGCCGTGTGTTATGGTGCCAGGGTAGGTGCTGTCCGGCAGCGTATAATAACACCACAACTGATTCTGTCCGGCTGCGTTCTCATCTGATGTAGGGCGTGTCATGCGGACGCAGAAGATTGCTTTTGGCGTTGGGATTGAACACCACTCTTTCCGCACTTTCAGAGCAGCGGTATTTGACAGCTTCGAACAATGTTGTTGTAGTTTCCTCTCATGAATAGACCAGCGGGTCAGTCCACTCTCCCCGCGTGCTTCAGCCTTCCCCTCATCCACAGCTGTTTACTTGCCTTGTGCCGACATGTTTACTTCTGTGGATATTCCGTATCATAGCAACCAGACGCAAACAAAGCTTGAAAAGATGCCGCGCCTTTAAAGCGCTCTCAAAGACTTCCAGCTTGGTGTTTCCTAACAAGCGCCGGGCATTTTCAGCTGGATAAAAACGCTTTTGTGGACACGGGGCATAACTCTCTGTCTCAGTTGGTGCCACCCAGAGTGAGTCTGCATCTCACCTTTGCAGCAAGTAATATGCAACCGCTCAGCCCCTGAAATGCACTTTGCATTCAGTCCGAACACACATTTAAGACTCAGTATTCACTGAGTCGCTCTAAGGAGGCCTGAAATGAGACACAGCTAGCGCGCTAGAGTGAATGACAAATGAGTGAAGTAACGGGAGCGTCAGCTGGGTGGTTGTGAAATCTTTATTGTACGCCCTCCACAAAGGATGGCTCATTTAAAAAAAAAAAAAAATACATTTGAGAGTGTAGTTCATTAACACGTTAGGTTTGGACACATCATGTCAGACACATTTATATCACCTGCTTACACATGTTATCATGATTTGATCAGGTTTCATCATTCTATTATTCACTTTGCCTTCTTGTTAGTATTTACTTTATTTTCCATCAGATGACCAGGTTTCAGGGAAAACGCCTCTTCAAGTACATCCTCGCATTTCATTATGACTCACACTCGGCTGACTTAGCTCATTAGCTCCCATTCTTTTTTTTCAATTGGGGATTTTTTGGTAAATGTTTAAATTGTAATGACAAACTTTGATTGCATGATGTTTTAAATCTCTCTTTTAAGCCCCCCTTTATCCTCTGCTTATTCTTTGTCATTGGCCTAATATTGGCTGATTTTGCCATTTTGCTACGTAATATGGCTTTTGTTATCTGTTTGGGAGGGAGAACTTTTTTGCTTCAAACCAATCACTGTGACATCCATCCATTCAGTGCTGGTTAGTGACGGTAAATATCAGTTAGGCTGGATTATGTCATTCAAAGTTTTCCAACATGTCATGTTCATTTGGCTTCTTACTATTATTCCTGAGGTCCTGCAGTTTAGGTCACAGTCTTTAAAGGCCCAGAAACACCAAATGGACATCAAAGAACTAGTGGCGACAAAAGCCCGCTGCTGAGTCAACTTATGTCGCTGCATCGTGACCAAAAAATGGCACATAAACACAATGCAGGGACTACAGCCAACAGCAAACCAGAACGTACGTTCTGCGCCTGTTTAAAAGGAAATAACTCTCCATACAAGCAGAATTACCAACATTAGAAAAGGTTTCTGCTGAAGAACTCGATGGCTAAAGAAAAATAATCTGACTTTATGAAACAAGTTTGTTTCAAACTCATTCCCTCTGGACTTAGGCTCTTTGTTTAATTTCTCACTTCCATTTGGCTTTCTCTTTATATTTTGCTGCATCTGCTGAGGGAAAAAGCAGATAAGAGTCGATTGGTGCCAATGAAGGCCAACGGTGCAGGACACACCGCAGCCCCTGGGGCAGTGATATTCAACAAACGTCCCGCTGGACAACAACAAAAAGTTTCACTTTTAGTATATGTAAGGTGCCAGGGAGCATAAAACAGCATCAAAATAGAGCTTGTTTATTTAAGAAAAAGTGTCACTGGAGTATCCACCGCACCCCTCGACAGAGGTCCTAGCTAAGCCCCGAATGTTCTGAGTATATCTCAGTACCATGCATCTGTCTCATTTTCTTAAATACAATATCTGAGTATCTGAATTTGAGGTTCCCTGAATTTGGCACAAACATCCATTTCGACTCAAGAATGAACTGATAAGAATCTGGTGGTTAAAGGTCAAGGTCATGGTGACCTCATACAACATGCTTTTGGCCATAACTCAAGAACCACCTTGATACTGTGCTGATTGTATAGATGTTTTGTGTGTGAAGCGTCCATGTTTTCACAGACTTGGATGTAAACTGTAAGTACTTGAGTGGTGCGTGGCGGCATACATCCGCATCGTGGTTTATGTAGTTGTTTATGGACCAGGTCCATTGCTTCCATCTCGTGTACGGCACTATATGTAACTTCACTGCAGGACCTCAATAATGCTCAATGACTGTCAAACAAAACTCGTTCACCCCTTCTCCACCAAATTAGCTCTGGTTCTTGATCTGGTTCTGTTTAGCATTCTTGAAACCTTGGTGCTATTTAGTGAACCCTCTTGCGTCCACGGGTTTTTCGCGGAAACTTTGTCATCAAGGATGCGTCAACAACTTAGGGCATTGCACAATGCACAACAGAGGTAAACAGCAGTAGCAAAATTGCATACCGCATTGATTACCTGTGAATTTTTGTTCTGTCATTACAGATATTTGTTTTAACCCCCAAAAACCCCAAGCATGACCAAACTATTAATGAGACCAATGCATTTTTTTATGACGATTTCTCGCGTGATTTCTCCATTGTTGCCGTCTCCATCCTGTCTTTCCAACCTCTAGAATATAACACGCCCACTGATCTCACTGTGGTTCGCACTTCAGTTTAAGAGAAGCCTGCTATTCTTTTTAGTTCAAGCTGAGAACCAACTTTTCCGGTTCTGAACCAAGCTATTTTCGGTCAAAATGCTCTGAATGGTTCAAAATTAACTTTGGGAACCAGAACAAAACCAGTTTCATGTTGGAGGAAAAGGGGTAATATGATTATTTCCTCATGTACTAAAGGGACCAACCACTATATTCAGGGTTTTTCAAAACCACCAAGTAGAACGTCATGAATACTTTTCCTCTGTCTCCAGTTTAGTGTTGTCATTTAAGGGTTGTCCTTTCACAAACGTCTCGTTTTCTGACTCAGTTAGATGATTATTCCCACTGAAGTTATGCTTAGAAAGCCTCAACTGGCTCGTTGTTTTTCAAAATCCTATCAGGAGAACAGCAACAGACCTTTGAATCACCCAGTTAAATTTCAAATGTTTGTGGCGACCTGGAGGTTCAAAACCAGGCTAAGATTAAGCTACGTAAAGCTTAAGGTTATGCCTTAATTTGACATTTATAGTTTTTTTAACAGTACATCCCAGTTTTTCTTAAAAATTCGTCAGTAACTACGGAGAGATGAGGTGGCTCCTGGTATCTTTTTTTCACAATTTGTATACATTCAAATGATGTTAAAATCAGTTTCCTTTACAAGTCCTACCATGTCATCCATATGGAAAAATATATCCTTTGCCTTGTCAGGTTGTTTTCACTTGAAGCCTTTTAATAACCCCGAATTAACACATGGGACACTAAAGCTCTGCATGTTTCTGCATATGTTTGTGGAATCACTTCAGTGTGTGAAATACAAATCAATTCAGTCTCAGCTACTTCATCAGGCAGCCTCATGTGTAATAATCATGTCCATCACATAGACTGTATATAAAGACAGACAACGCGCCCCCAATTTACCCCCTCTATGCTTAGGTGATGCTAAAATATCCGGGACATAGCTGCTGCCATTTCGCACTGGTGATGTCTCTGAGAGTCGGAGTCTGTGCAGTAATGATATCTGCCGTGGGAGAGTTCGCGCCAAAACACCCGCTTGACCAATCGTAAGCAGCTCCATTGAATGTGAGCACACAGATTGGCACACACAGCTGTCAATCATGGTAGAAAATCCCCCGTTTGTTGGATTCAATAACTCATTAGAGCCAAATTTATCATAAGAACAAACACTTGGATTCAGGGAGATGAGAACTACCTTCAGTGACAGAAACCATCTTTGGGAAAAAATGTTTTAGCGTGTACTTTTAGGTTTTAGTTTGGTTTGTATCCCATTCACTAACATGGAGGGGCGGGCTTTATAACCTATATTGCAGACGGACACCAGGGGGCGATCTAGATTGAATTGTTACACTTCAGGGGAACTGTCAGGATGCCCATCTTTATATACAGTCTATGGTCCATCATATCACAGGAGAATCAGATAAGATCCAAATGAAAGACCTATATATGATCAGATATTTTGTGAGATAACAACAGAGTGTATTCAGTCTATCAAACTCTCAGGGTGGCTATGGAGAATTATGTGTGTTTTGTAAGAGCAGACCTCAGTTCAGCTCCCTGGGCTGTCAGCGACCTGAACCTCTGTCTCAGCCTCCTGGAGGAGAATTTATTTTCTACCGTCATGTTTATCTTTGCCTTGCACGCACAGAATATGTACAAAATAACATAAAGCAAACAAAAACAAAGTTATGAACAGAGTGTAAATCCATACCTATACTTGTTAATAATTATTAAAATTATGAGTTGTGTCATAATTTTGTAGTTTCTTTTTTTTATTTTATGTCATGGGAAAGACTGTCTTTTATTATATGTTAAAAGGATAGTATGTGTCAATTATATGATAAAAACATCATGAGTAAAGTGTGGATCAACATATGATTAAAAAAAAAACTACTATACTACTTTAGTATGTAATCATAGTATATCTTCAAAACTATGGTAAAAACATCATAGTAAATTATGTCGATCAAAATATGATAAAAAATATTATATTATGTCATCAAAACTATGATGAAAATGTCATACTGTGTCATATACTATGTCGCTCAAAATATGAAGAATAGATTAGAGATTAGAGATTTTTTAAACTTAATTTTCTAATGTAAGTTGGGGTTCCTCCCCTTGTTACAACATTTCACTTTTACATGTCACATTTAAATTAAAACATTAGCGGTGTTTGTTACTGTCTGTTTTTAACACAATAGAAGTGAGTTTTCACTCAGTTCCTTCCTCTTTAGTGCAGGTGTGAACAATCAGTCTCTCACACCTGACTCCTCCTCGGTGCAGGTGTGGGCAGTCAGTCTCTGATGTGAGCGCTTAGCCAGGCAAAGTCTGGCACACGGCCCTATTTGGGAGCCAGAGGGTGAGTACTAAACTGAACACGAAGATAAAATGTGATACGAGTGTGGATACAGAGTGTGCACCCCCAGAGAAGCCACAGCTCAGCTTTGTGACCTGTGGTCAGTCAAAGGTCAAAGGTCCTCGCCAGGAGATAGTCAGGACATTCAGAATATCATGAAAAAGCCAAAGTGCAGTATGCCGTTCAAAATGTGATGAAAATGTCACAGTAAAGGAAGATATTCAAATAACATGAAAAAGTCAATATAGTATGTTGTTCAACATGTGATGAAAAAGTATATCTTGTTCAAAATAGGACGAAAAAGAAAGGAAGGCATTTAAAATAACATGAAATAGTCATAGTATGGTATGTCGTTTAAAACATGACAAAAAAGTCATAGTCTAGCATGTCTTTCAAAATATGAAGACAAAATTGTCGTATATCGTTCAAAATATGAAGAAAAAGTCAGAGTGTGGTGGCATGGATTTTGTCTGTCTTTTGGTATTTTTTCTGGATTTTTTGGGCCGTGTTTTCTGCTGCTGTGAGTGTGCCTTCGGGGGCTGGGTGCGGCTTCCTGGCGCAGGAGCTCTGCATTCACTCCTGCTGCTCGTTCTGCTAATCAACTGCAGCGCACCTGCCGCCCATTCCTCCCATCAGCTGCAGCACAAAAACACAGGACGCACGCTTTCATGCTGCCAGATTGTTTTTGCATCTGTCAGCAATAAAATCAGCTCTTCTCCAGTGACGTTTTCTGTGAACAAACTGCCAAAATCTTTCTTATTTCCTTCTGTCCTTTCTTTTAATTTGCTGTTTTTTTCTATTTCCTCTGCCTCATTGCTCCGAGCTCCACATCTCAGCTTCCCAGCACCTGTGCGTCCAGCTTCAGGACTCACTGCTATGTCCCTGCTTCATCCACTGCAAACTCAACTATACATTTCTTTTTACCCCTTTGACCTCAGTGTCTTCTGGTCTTGCTGTTGGGTCCATTAAAAACTGCAGTAAATCACTACACATGTTATAGTATGCCCTTAAAAATATAAGTCATACTATAGTATGTTGTTCCAAACATGACAAAAAAGACAAAATTAAGACATGAGACAACTCTCTCATTTAAACACATTTAATGTATTTTACAGTGCACAATAGAGTTGCCAGCTATACAATTATATAAAGGAGTATAGATTAAATATATAATGTTTCAGTTTCTAGACTCTTTGCACAAAAGTATCTCATCTTTGCTTTAAATTGAAACTTCTGTCTTCTGCATTCACATTTCACTTCTAAAAATAAAACATCTGCAGGACTTTATGAAAAACAACAGGCATCTAAAATTCAGTATTTTTTTCTTCTTTTCACAAAGACAGCTGATTCCACTGTCACACACTCAACAACAGCTCTTTGGCTAGCTTTTATACGTTGCTTTCATACGTTTTCCTCTGCTCTCATGAAAAGCTGAAATGACACATCTTAATCTCATCCTGCAGAGCTCCAACACACTGTCAAAATGTCCCACCTTAAACAGAGACAAAGACAGGTGCTCACTGTTTCCTGCTGTAAACGGCTCCAAATGCAAACTGCGGACAGTGAGGTCTGTGGATTATCCTGAGTAACAGTAACTGGGAGGAAGTTTTTCAAATGTCATGTTGATAATTTTACATGTACAAATCAAACTCCATTCACCTGTGTGTCTCCAATGATGTCATCTAATCATGTCCAAACTGTCTGTGTTAATATGTATGTGGTTCGGATCTCAGGGAGGATATCATAATAACATTTTTACTTATGTGCTCATTAGTGAGTCATTTCAAACATGCATGGAACCAAACAAACACTGAGCACCTTAGTGTGTGTGTGACCAATCACCCAATTACAGGTGACTTGCGCATACACACAGAGAGCTCAGGCAAGCTGAAACACTTAATGTGGAGAAACATGAGTGATCCCATTAACCCTTTGAAACCTGAGTAGTGTGACCTTATTCATTAGAAGAAGTCAATGAATAACTTTACAGGAAATGACCCGAAACATTGGCAAGGAGTTAGTTTAAGTCAGTAAAATTACATGGAAACATGGAAAAATTAAGCTCTAAAAAAATAATTGACTGATTTAAAAATAACATATATATAATAAATACATAAATAAATCAATTCTATGACATAATTTTAAATACATAATTATAATAATTCTGGATACCATTTTCGAAAAATTTTCCTACTTCTTTTTCTTCATTTTCTTATAAATTTCTCTCTCTTTCTCTCCTTTTTAAGGTCATTTTTATGTGACCTTTGACTAATTTCTTGCAATTTGTGGGACATTCCTCGGCAGTTGCCTTTTTTTTCTTTGTTTTTTTTTAAATAAAGCAAACCAACTTGCTCTGGTTTCAAAGGTTTAAATGCATGTCATCCATAGCGCCCCAAAGCAAGTTGTTTTTTATAGTGTGCTAAAATGAACTGAAACAAATGTATGAAAGGTAAGAAAACTATTAACTAAGAGTTATCTTTGGAAAATGGCGAGCAGTAAAACACTGGTGATTTGTAGTTGACAGGATAGCACTTCCAAAAATGCAAAATGGTCTTTTAAGCTGCCTCCCATGTATTCCTTTGTTTCCACTTTGACTTAACAGATCCCAACTTTCTGTAATTCACCTCCCATCAGAATATGTAAACAGGAACAGGTTGGATCATGTGACGTGAATATCTAGAATAATTAGACAGACCTTCCACACCTGTCGCAGGACTTGAATCTGTTACCTCCTCTTTGCTTTTGTGTTTACTGAGCCTCATCTTCACTCTCTGAATGAGCTGGCTCCTCTGGCTGGAACAGAGGATTGTGGGCCAGTTTGTGCAGGTCCTCTGGGGCAATCTCTCTCATCTTCCCGTCCATACCGAGCTGCATGGGCTGGATCAGGTTAGTCCTGCAGGGACAAGTAGTTCAAATGTAAACATGTGCATGTGTGAGGACAGACAGTCTGCAGCACTGAGCAGTGCCACTAAATAACTCTGATTCTCTGTCTCATCTGCGCTTCTTTCTTTTCCACAATGCCCAAATGCCGTCTAAAATCACACGCTGGAGCGTCGCACATATCACAGAGCTCTACATGATCCTGAAACATCTAACTAACCATCAGACTGAAACAAGACCGCTCGTGGCAATGGTGGAAAAACACAAAATATTTGCGTCCTGCATTACGAAATGAAAAATATTGACATGTATATTTATAATTTTAGTATTTTTTTCAGTCAGCTATGTTTTGCAATTTAACACATGGCTCATCTACAAAAATAAATGCTTTGATTCTTCTGTACGGGTTATTAAACTTCCTATTATTCTATTATTTACTGCACTGAACTGAGAATTTCTTGTGGAAAAATGAGGCAGTTACATCTGCATCATAGTGACGAAAACTGAGATTTTTATTTTTTTGGGGTGGGGGGGGGGGTCTGCTTTTTCTGCTGCCCGTGACAGTTTGTCAAACATGTGGACCAGCTTCATGGCCTCCAGTTCTTTCTGCTCCTCTGTCATTCCCTCCATGGGGTTGGGCTGATCCTCCTCTACAACTCCTGTTATTGGGTTTATTCTGACGAAGAAAAAAGACAGAGAGAAATATCAGAGCAACAGAAAAAAAGCAGCTGCTGTGTAAAATTACTTAAACTTTTGTGTTGGAGTATCTTGTAGGATTAGCAATTTTGGAAATTAGTCCAGACCCTCGCAGCTGGCAGCAGCGAAACCGGCTGCAACGTAACTATTCTGGGCAGGTGTACCCCATAATGGTCAGCCATGATGCACAAAAACTGAACTAATGTCAATCTGCCAAATGCATTAATTTAAAGTCCACTTTAACATTGTTGGAAACACACCACATGAGACACTGAGTTTAGGTGACATGCTGTTGTGGTGGTACTGACTGGGCTTTGGCCTCTCTGTACTCCTCTGTCTCCGAATCCTCATCTTCAGAGTAGATCCCCGAGTCTCTGCCTCCCCTGAGCAGTCCTCTGGCAGCCAGCAGACCTGCAGCATTACCGTACCCAGTGTACTTAATGAACCTGGAAACTAAACAGAGTACAGAACGTATTACAGTTAACGCGGCAGTATCTGAACACATTATGAGACACAAATACATCAACACAATGTCAACAAAAACCAGTTCAACAAGTCTTTGGTTGGAACTATAAACACGTAAAAATACTTGTTTCATAATAGACAAATATAATATAATATAGGCTTATATTTACAGTACAAATGTAGGTTTTTAATCAGGCTTGAGCACAAAACTGCTGCCGTGGGTCGGGCTCATTTCGGGCTTGGACAGAAACTGTGCAGGATCATGTAGGGTCTGGCCTGATTTTTTGGGCCCGATCAGAGCTCTATGACCATAGTGGAGGGTCGTATCACATATGGACCGGTAAATCAAGAGCTTTGCCTTCTGGCTCAGCTCCATCTTCACCACGACAGTCCGATGACGTGCCTCCATCATTGGGGACGCCTTACCAAACCGCCTGTTCTGTGAATGATACCCTGAAATACTGTAAGTCCTTCACTTGGGGCAGCAACTTTCTCCCACCCAGAGGGGACAATCCCTGTTTTTCCAGCAGAGAACAATGGCCTCAGACCATGTTTTCACTGGTGTATATTCACCTTAAAACAAGAATCCTTGTCTTTCACTTAGAATAAGTCATTTGTATCTACATAGGGAGTGTGTGCTCTTCCACAGGGTTTGCTATGTTGTTCTACAGGAGCAGCAAACACCTGCTTTAGATGAAGCAGTTCATGTTATTGCATTGTCCACAGTAGTTTTCCTGCATGCTTGACACATGAGAGTTGGTAGTAATCTGCAACCTCACTGTTACATGCCACTAAATCCTGCACACAAGACCTTTAACACCTGCTCATCGTTATGAAGAGCCCCTGTTCATTGTACGTTCTGGTTGCTGGTGAATAATTTGAATCTCACTGGATTTAGGTTTAAGTCACATTACAAGTTCTTTTCACCAAGTGGGATGAGACAAAAACATGCCATCAGTGATTTAAACAAATAAACAAACACATTTCCCTCACCACTTTCTTTGCAGAGAACAAAGAGGAATTCGGCGGCGCAGTCCTTGACGTCAGTGTCAATGTGTGTCATAAGACGGACCAGTTTGTTTCTCAGAGCATCGCCCACCTCTGGCCTGTTCTTCACGTCACGAAGTGGAGGCAGCACCTAAACACACACACACATACACACACACACACACACACACACGGTTCCCAGAGCCGTCAAAACAACAACATCTCATCATCATGGATTCTGTTTTCCTAAGCCCTGTACTGACCTTTGACCTGAGGAACTTCCTGGTCTCTCGGTGGATTCGGGAGCTCTCAGTCAGCAAATTCAGAGATGGCAGAAGCGTCTCCTTCAGCTTATGTCCCTGGAGACACGATAAATAACAACCAGTCAGTTGGACTGCAAGAGCAAAGTCACTTTCAGCATGTAAAATATGGAGAAACGTATTAAGCAACTTGGTGGTTATATAATTCAGCACAACTTTATTTAGAAATATGCACCATGTGAAGACAATCTTAATTCAATAGTCCAAACAACTGTAGCATTCCCACTGAATGCAGCGAATCTGAAACTTTTGGTTTTCTGGGGCTCTGAGGCAGTTTCCTGCTTCATAATTTGTTTTATGTGTGTTAGTGGAGTCATTTCAAGTAAACTTTACTGCACCGGTTACTGTTGTTTTTATCTTTCATGGCCAACAGCAAGACAGAAAGAATCGCTGCTTCATCTGTAACAGACTGTGTTAAACGAGCAGATGGTATCATTTCATATCGCTTGCAGGCCCCTGAACTGAATCAAAATCATATTGTGGCAGACTCTGTGATGTCGGCAAATATCATTTCGTTATGCAAAGAATCCCTATAATTACGTATTGCGCTGAAGCTGGTGAAGTACACCCCTAACTGAGGCAATGAACACACATACACACACACAGTCTCGTCTCACCCGGTCCAGTCTTTTCTCCATGTATTCCACTAGCATGTTGACAGCGTCCATGTTGACCCCCATGTACTCAATGGAGCCTTGTTGCACTTTAGGCTTTAACAACACATCCAAACAGGGCAGGGGGAGGTTGCCTAGCAAGTTAACAGTGTGGCTGAGAAAAACAGAGCGAGGGAGTGTAAGAGCAATGACTGTATGAATCAGTGAACAGAAAAACAGGTGTAAAATTTAAAGTGTGTGTTTTCCTACCTGTGGAACTCCTCAGTGCGCTCCTCTCCATCTGCCTGGCTCATGAGACAGTGTCTCAGTATGGCTCCCAAATGTCTGTACTCTGCTGTCTCTTCCTTCACACACAGATGGTGCAGACATATTGGTCACAAAGAGAACCTTCATCAATGTGTCTTTTCTGTAGATTCGTTATGTTTGCTTGTGTGTAACAAGCTGAGGAAACTGCGGTTCTGTTTGTTTCTGATATTGAAAACAAGGAAACGTTTCTTGCATTGCAGAAAAGGGGTTTTTGTAGAAAGGCTGCTGCTGCTGCATAGCAGTTTAAAGGCAAACCTTAATACCTATAAAATCTAAACAAAAACAAAACATTTCCCAGCGTGCATCGTTTATTTTCTCTGTAAATTAGAAAATGTTTTGGGAGGCCACCAGGAACCTGGCTCTGTTATATTCAGTTTTGGGCCAAAGCCCGATTAAAAACTTGAATTTGTATTGTAAAAATAGGCCTATATTATATTACATTTTATTTATCATTAATAAATATTTTTAAAATTAAAACCTGTTTTACAAGCTAATGGCTGGCTTGTTTCCTCGCACCACTTCTCCTTCTTCTCTTTCTTCTGTTAGTCCATCATATCGCACCTGACAGGTTATATGGTGCTCAATGGCTATTCATTCATTGGGATGTATGCTAATTGCTGACTAGTGTGAGCGTGCTGTCGGTATCCAACTGATTGGCATTAATGAAAATAAATACGTGCCTACGATCAAATCCAAGTTTCCTGCAGCATTCATGAATCTGGTGCAGGTTATTACCACCAATGTGTTTTATGTGCAAATCTACTCATAGATTTATCAACATTTCATGAAAGAGACTTGATGACTTTTGACAACAACAAAACAAATCATGCATCATGTTCTGCATTACCTCGTCGACTTTGCGTTTGGCTGTGTCGAATGTGATGTTGAAGAGTATTTTCAGTATTTCCATGGCTAATTCTGTCTGCTGCCGGCTCAGAGGGGGCAGCTGTTCAGGTGGGACGTCCTCTAACCCTGCCCTGGCCGTCTCCAGTGTGTCCGGCCAACACAGACCGAGCGTGGCATCCAACTGGTTGCCTAAAATATACACACAACAGGAAGTAATCAGCTTTTTTCTACCATGTGTACAGAATCATTCGGTTTTTGTAAACCCTCGTCTCATCGGTTATTTTTCATACGTCTTGTTATAGATTTATTTTTTTGAGTTGTCGGACTTTCCTGTTGTTACAGACATTGGTGACCTGGAGGGTGAATTGCTCCTATCACTGGTTACCCTGGAGACTAGTAACCTAGGAAGCTGATATCGGTTTTCACAGGTCAGTAGTTTCGCTGGTTAAACAGGACATCAGTTACCTAGGAGATTGATGCCGTGAAGCTCCTGAGCCAGCTGCGCCCTGACGTCCACTCTCAGGGCTGTCAGCAGGAAGGTGAGCCGCAGGTCAAAGAAACGCACCTAAACAGAGCAGACACATGGAGACGTACTCACTCTCTGTGCTTTATCCACTTCAGAGTATGGCAAGATGTACTGTAGTACTTATCTGGTAAGAATGTGTTGAGTACCAAATACTGTAAAATACCAAAAGCAGGCACTGAGTGCTTGGTTTATGGTTATTCTTTGATTAGATATTTCTTGTCTTACAGTAAGTTATATGTTTGTTGACTGTATGTTTTAGTCCTGTTAAAACAGCATTACAAAGATAGTTCACCCAAAAATGAAAATTCAGTCATTAAGTTTTATAATCCACAAGACAGTGCCAGAGGTTCACTCATCTCCCAAACAACTGAAGCAAATGGTGACCAGGATTCAAATGTTAAAAAATACACAAAAAAACCCCACAAAATGTCTCCATACTGCTTGTCCAAAGTAGTCCAAGTGTCTTGAAGCCCTGACATGCCAAGTTGTTTCGAAAAACGTCACAGGCGTCATGTTTTTAGCCTTAATATAGCCTGTAGCGTCTAGTGTGAAGCCACAAATTTTCATTTTTCGGTGAACTATGACTTTGCACATGAATGTACGAAAAGGGTTAAATAAAAACATGATTATGGCCTTCCACAGTAAAATTTCTAAAAATGTATTTTCTGATATTTGCTCAAAGTTATCGTATTGGAGCCTATGTTGAAAAGTGAAACCCAATCTCCTAAAAATTATGTTCATATTTAAAGGAATATTTTCCCAACCAAATGACCATTTGTCCATCAATTACTCACTCGTGTCACCTCAGTTCATTCCTGATTCCAAGTGGGCGTTTGTTCCAAATTTGTTCAAGGCCATCTTTAGATATCGTGTTCACAAGAATGAGACGGATGCAAAGTCGCCATGACTTTGACCTTTGACCACCAAACTCTACTAAGCTCATTGTTGACTACAAGTGGATGTTTGTGCCAAATTTGAATAAATTTCCTCAAGGGTGCTCTTGAAATATCGCGTTCAGAGGAATAAGACAGACAAGGTCACAGTGACCTTTGCCCACCAAAATCTGATCAGTTCATTCTTGAGCCCAAGTTAATGTTGAAGATAACAGGTTTACAAGAATGTAAGATGAAAGAAAATTAAACAAAGCTTTCTTCACAAATCCAATGTATCACAGAGCGAGTAACTGGTACACAAATGACCATTTTATGGATGAGGTTTTCCTTTAACTAATTTCTAATAGCAAATATATAAGTGCTGCCAATATGGTTCTGTTTAGGCAAATCAGACGCTGAAAAGTTGACTTGAATCACAAGATAGGGCGCTTATTCACAAGTACCCAAACTACAGTGCAATCTACCCCTCACCTTTGTCAGATTGACTCCCATAACACACATTTGACAGTCGCATTAAAATATGTAAGTGACGTCCATACCTCATGGTTCCAGGTGGGATCATGACACTGCTTCAGCCTCTCTGCCACACCCTTTATCAGCTGTAGGTCTGCCGCTACCACCTGCCATCCATCCATCCATCCATCCATCCATCCATCCATTTTTATAAATGAGTGTCAACCAAATTACATTTTATAATCTGTGTATTACATGTGTATGATGAGACACACGTCAGACTGACCTGTCCCGTCTCGTTGTGTAACAGGATGTTACAGATGGACTTGAGAGCCTCAATAATCACCTCCTGGTCAGAGTTTTCTGAAGGAGGGGAGGCTTCCTTCACCACTTTGCTGGATTCTTCTGCTGCCTCCTCGCCCTCTCCTCCCTCACCCTCCACTGGGGGAGAAAAGTCAGGACGAAATATAAATAACCTCTATTTATTTCATATCTGAACCCACAAAAATTGTCAGCAGAATGTGATATGGACGAATTTAAGCCCTGTGCACAATTAATGTTTTCATACAGTGTTTGCATAGTGAGATTCCTTAGAATCAGCATCTTCCACCTACACCTAACATCAAACCCATGTTAACAGCCAAACACAAAACTTCCAGTACACGCCTAATCTTTTCTCGGTTAGACTACTGTAACTCCCTCTTCACATGCATCACTCAGTCGTCATTAGCTCAACTTCAACTGGTCCAAAATTCAGCAGCTAGGTTATAAACAAATACTGGTCGTCAGTCACATATCACCCCAGTTCATATCAGCCTCCCATCACTGGCTTCCAATAAAACACAGAATCAGTTTCAAAATGCTATTAATCACTTTATGTATTTATTTTCTCTTTAGTTCAATTAGTTGTGATGGAATTATGTTTAATGGTGTTGACTTGTACATGGCATACCACTGTTTTTATTTGGGGTTTTATCCTGAATATATAGGTTTTGTTATAATTTACTTATTTATCTGATTTTTATTTTGATTTATTCAATGTCAATATATGAACGGATTCCAACATGCATAATGTTTATAGGACTGCATAACTGAATGGATGAGCAATGTAAATCTGATTTCTGTTACGCACTTTCATGCAAATTGTCACCTCCAACCAGCTTTGCCTCACCTTGACTTCAGTGCTCGTCTTGTGCACCAAATATGTGTTTGTGATTAAATGTGCGTCGGTATGCATGTTTGTTTGTAGGTTTTTATGTAAATATGGATGCTCCTGGGTTTTGACGTGCACTTTAATGTTTATGTGAAGCACTTTGTAACTATGTGTTAAGTGCTATACATATATAGTTGTGGTGCTATGGAGGATTTTGTCTGTTTTTTTCATTTTTTTTTTTTGGCTGTGTTTTCTGCAGTGTTTCTGTGCCTTCAGAGGCTGGGCGTGGCTTCCTGCAGCTGGAGCTCTGCATGCACACCTGCTGCTCATTCTGCTCATCAACTGCAGCTTAAAGCCCCTGAACTCACACTTGCATGCTGCCAGATTGTTCTGCTCCTCACAGTGGTAGTATCAGCTTTTCTTTTCTGTAGTTTTCAGTGAAATAACTGCCAGTGTCTTCCTCCACGTTTTTTTGTTTTGTTACTCCAGCCTCTCTTGCCAGAATTATCGATACACGGTTGTATGCCTATGCACACCCGTCAACTTCCACTTTACATCCATGTCTGTGTAAACGTGCACTCTCTCACACATCCTCCCCGGCAGCACAGAAGATTTATGCAATCAGCACAGTTTCAAGATGGACACCTGAGATTAGCGTCACCAGTTCAGTATCTGACCACCTCCCCCTCTGTTCCTGAGTTATGCACCATTGACCTTGGCAAAGACTGTACCGTAATAAGTTGCTGTGAGCTGTAACTTCACCACTAGACCACAGTTTCACAGGAGAAGCAACAAAACAGGAGCACAAGAGCAGGAGCCTTTGAATGTAAAGCAGAGGAGACACCTGTGACAGCTGTCTGGAGTTACCTTGGCCCTCCTCTGGCTGGTTGTGATTGGCTGTGGCAGCATTGCACACGGCAATGCCGGCGTAGCGGGCGAGCGTGGCCATGGAAGAGCGGCTGATGAAGGGATCCAGGCAGTGTTTGTCTCTGGTCAAGATTCTAACTGTTTCTAGACAGGCCAGCTGACAGGACGGCTGCAGCTCTCTGTTCAGGTAACCAAGCACCAACTCCCCCAGAAGCTGCGTCACACAGCAAACACATCAGGTTAGACCGAAAATGATCAGTTTTGACCGCTTGAAACCTGAGCAAATTGGCTTAATGTCTTTCACAAAACTTGAAAGAAAGGCAATGAGCAACTACACAAGAACTAGTAAGTAAAAATGTAAAAGAGTATCATCAGAAAATCACCACACAATTGAAAAAAGAAAAATTGTTAAAAAATCAAATACAGAACTTTGTGAATCCTCCTGTTTTTGTTAAAGCAGCATTAACCCTGAATGTCAAGGGACAATCGAAAACCTTTTCAAAGTCACGTATGCCTTGTGGCTGATGCAGAGACCAGATGCAGGCAGCTAAGCCTGGCCCTGATAAATACCTCTGCTAAGCTGTCTTGCATAATATCTTCCTACAGTCTGTGTGCAGGTGTATGCTCAATGTGTGCACATGTCTGTTGGATCATGAAGACACGCCAACACATAAGCTGCACCTGAACTTTACCCTTAACTAACTTACCTTTCCTTTTTTTTTGCCTCTAGAGTCAGCCACCATTTTATACTATGCAGTCTACAGAACTTTCTGGAGAACTTTCTTGAGATGGAGGCACGTGATTATACTTAGACTTAGACTTAGACGACTTTATTGATCCCTGGAGGGAAATTTAGTTGTAACAGCAGCTTGGCACGTAAGACATACAGAGACATACATAGAAAAATAAGAAGAATAGAAAAATAAGAAGAATGATCCACACCTATTAATTTCTCTCTCTCATTATCCTTCTGTACCTATTTGTCTCTTAACAGCAACTATCAGGGGAGTTAGATGAGTTTGTTCCCATCTCCCTGATGTCTGACTCATCTTTCTCCTCCTTCCGTACGGCTCAACTGAGGTGCTGGTTACAGTGTTGAAAAGATTAGACTGATACAGAGGCCGTGATGTGCCATGGAAAGAAAAAATAAATAAACTGAGGCCACATTTACTAAATCGAGCACACAAGATGCTATTGCATGGCCCCGAAATAAATTTTGTTCCCTCATTTCGATGAATTAATCTCCTCGTTTTGGTAAATTTATGTCACGTAAAGTAAGTAACGTAAAGTAAACTAAACTGAACTTAACTTTAAATTCGCAGCTTTTGATTCAGCAGCTAAGGGGATAGTTGAGGGGATGTAATTTGCAGTGCTTAATGACCGATGCTCTGCTTTTTGCACCTCCTATTGTGGTGAAAGAATATTAGATGTTTTGAGTAAAGCCTCATCATTGTCTGAAACCGACTTTCACATTTGTGACACCTTTAATCTATTTGTGAAAATGCAAAAAAGGGAGATTTTACTGCATTTTTCACATGTAGACCACATTGAACCTGGTCTACATCAAAAGCCATTACACTTACATGAGTCAAATCTGATCTGATTATCCCAAAGAGATAGTTGAGAGAGATGTTGAGGCTTTAATTAAAATGTCTAACATGCTCTCACCATTGTAGGAGGTGCAAAAAGCAGAGAATCGGACGTTAAGTGTTGCAAACTATGCTCCCCTTAACTTTCTCTTAAATACTGAATTGGAAGCTAACCTCAGCGTTGTTTACTTGAAGAAGTTGCGCTGCATGGGCGTCAATGAGAAAGGCTGCTCTGCTCTGCTGGCTCTCTGTAATGCTATATAACGTTACACTTCTCCTGTGCACGAATCAGCCAAAACGATGGAGTGAATTAAGCAACATGAGGGAACAAAATGTATCTTGTGCGCTCCATTTAGTAAAATGTGGCCTTGACTTATTTATTTTTCTCTCCATGACACCTACTGAGCTCTGTAGACTGAACTCACTTCCATGTGTATTTAATATTTTGACACAGTATTCATATCTTTCTCTACCACTCAGCCTTTAAGATGAACTACACTGAACCTTTATCGTAACTGACTCAATCAGTAGGAACCTTTTGAACTTCCCTCACTGATGACTGAGGGCCAAATCTGGCCCGCAGTAGGGTGCCAGCTGGCCTGCTGACCATGTTTTTTATTCACACTTGGATTTTTTTGTACTTTTAATGTAAATAAGGTGCATAAAAAGCACCAAAATAGAGCAGTTCATTAATAATAAAAAATCAGTAATAAGTTAGTCGTAATTTAGTTGAGTTTACTTGAGTATCCTGTCTGTAGAGCATCAGCAAGGATCTGCAAGTTTACAAATGCCACATAAGATATTCATCTTTCAACATACAGAAGCTTCTGAACTACTGACAAAAAAAAAGTCATGAGTTGGCGATAAAAAATAATACAACGCTCATTGCTTATTCATACCTTCCGTAAATTCCCTTCCTAATGCACCGGTCATGCACATACAGGGAGAGACAGATGATACAGAGGAGGTGAGACAGTGTTAGAAAGGCTTCAGTGATTTCATGAATTCTTTTACTGGTGAAAAATAGATGCACTGCAGAGGAGACTTGCTAGTTTAGAGATCAAAACGAGGAAAAACCTAAAGTTTACCAAAGTACCAAAGTATGGCTGGACAATATGGCTTATTAATAATTTCTTGATATTTTTAGGTTATACTCTCTCTCTCTCTCTCTCTCTCTCACTATATATATATTTTGTATGTTTTTGTATAATATATTATATTATATTATAATTATTATTATTATTATTATTATTATTATTATTATTATTATTGTTACACACACACACACACACATATATATCTATATATATATATATATATATATTTGGCATGTGATCATTCCTGTAACTAATCTGAATTTTGAGGGAAGACAGCTCGCAATTCAGAAAACTTCACTTTTGAAGTTCCACATAAAAATGTCCTGATACTGTAACTGAGTTTGACATATTATTCACACAATTGTATTGTGTTTGTTTGGTTTTTTGTCTGAAACAGTTTTATGGTCGTAGATATTTCTGAATTATCATTCATTTTAGTGATTGTTTATTATTTCTTCTTTTATTTCATTTATCATTTCCGGAATAATGGACTGACTTATTGAAGAAATGTGAAAGCGGTGCATTGCCCAGCCATACTTGGAGGGAGGTGGAATTTAAACTAAAAGGGGGGCGGTGGTTTCATTGGCTTAATGTTCAAAATTTTGACTCTGTTCTTAGATGGGATGATACCTCTCTGTCCCGCTCGTCCTCCGTGCTGAATGTAAAGCAATGGTTCATCTGAAAGAAGGAAAAGCAGAAGGAACAAATAAATATGTGATGTGAAGAAGAGGAGTCAGAACAGAAGTGGCATAAGGAAGAAGACCGTAAGGAAGGGGAAGAGAAGGGAAGGCAGGAGAACACAGAGAGAACATCAGTGAAGCTGAAGGTGTGACGCCAAAAACGTTAAAAAGAGGCCAGAGAGTTGGTATGTTTGTCACAACCAGAGAAGCCGGAGAGGTGACAGCATTTATCAGGAAGCAGCGTGATGTTATTGTAGCGCCTTTAACAGAGGAGGTCAGGGCTGATGCTTAGCTGTACAGAATGTCTGATTTGACATGCAGACAGACTTCACATCCAATCTCAGTACAACGATAGTGTCCATGTTTCCACCATGTTTTCCAGACGGCACTTTTTTTTGGTCATTTCGGGGCACAGAACAAGATGAAAACAGAGCATGCACATTTTATTACCTTATAAAGTGTTATGTGACAGTTTTAAATTTGCAGCAGACACAGAGCAGCGTTAGCATTCACTTAGAGTTGTGTTTGGGTCCACCTGATAAATGTAAGACTGATATTCACTCTTTTTATACCTCTGCGCCAGCAATAACTGAGGCTAGAGGCATTATTTTTCGGATTATCTGTATGTACCTCTGTTCAGCCCATTCTTGTGAATGCAATATCTCAAGAACATCTTAAGAGAATTTCTTCAAATTTGGCACAAACATTCAAGCGGACTCAAGGATGAGCTGATCAGAGTTTGGTGGTAAAAGGTCAAGGTCACAATGACCTTGCATTTATCTCATTCTTGTGAAAGTTATATCTCTAAAACAGCTTGAGGGAATTTTCTTGAAATTTGGCACAAACTTTTGAGTGGACTCAAGAATGAGCTGATTAATTTTTGGTGGACAAAGGTCAAGGTCATGGTGACCTTGCATTTGTCTTATTCTTGTGAAAGTGCTATCTCAAGAGCACCAAGATGAAATTTCTTCAGATTTGACACAAACATTCACTTCAAGTGAAGCTAATTTGAATTTGGTGGTCAAAGATCAAGGTCACTGTCACCTTACATTCATCTCATTTTTGTGAACACAATATCTAAAGATAGCCTTACGGGAGCTTTCTTAAATTTGGCATGAATGCCCACTTGGACTCAAGAATGACCTCATTAAATTTGGTGGTTGAAGGTCAAGGTCAAAGGTCACAGTGACCTCATAAAACATGTTTTTGGCCATAACTCAAGAGCCTTCAGTATCCATCTCAGAACTATTAGGGCCATTCTCATTTAAACATGGCCTAAACCTCCTGTGTGATGGCAAAAGCTGATATTCTTCAAATACTGTGTAACAGCGGTGAGACGTAATATTACCAAACAGAGACGACGTTATTTTAATATAAAGTTTGGAAACTTGGCTCAAACGCTTCACCCACAGTTTTTAAGCAAATATGCAGTAGTCTAAAGTAGAGCGATAAGTGTACCATGCACTGCTTCCACACTGAAACAAATACTAAAAATAAATGAATACTGAAATAAAATGTAATAGACAACAGGCTGAATAAACCAGAGCAGGCTAGCAGCAGAGGACATCTGAGCACCCTGAGGACGGTATATAACTGAGACCTTACACTGCAGAGTCTCCTGCAACACTAAGCCTCTCATCTCTTAAGTGGTTTAGTAGAGTAGGATTTGACCGGGCCACAGGAGACTGTATTTGTGTATCAGAGAATCTAATCCAATTGCCTTCAAGATCAACTCCCACACAGCTAAAGATGGAGAGAAGCATGCAGCAGAGCTCACCTGGCAGACTGCATGTTGTTAGGCTCATGTGGCATTTAGACAAATGAAGATTATTTGGCTATTTTTGTGAACCCAGCGGTGCAGATCACAGTCAGGTGTGCCCTGCCTGGTGCGTGGAGGCGAGCCAAACACACCTCTGGTAATGCAATCAGTTAATCAATCAATTAATCATTTATTTGTCATTTATGTGATCCCTTCACCTCCATCAGCTTGTGCACTGTAATTTACTTCTTTTTTTGCCTCTTTTCAATAAATCTCTTTCCATTCTTATGACGGCGACACACAACTCTGTGTCGATAAAACCAGTTTCCCCCGTAAGACTGACTTCTTTTTAAAAATGTGTAGTGTAATGTCTGAGATAACATTATTTGAGCCATTAGACAATTAAGTACTCAATAATACATTTCCTAACTTAGCGCCATCTGTTCCATCCGTTGCTACAAATCTGGGAGCTATCAACAAAGCACGTCACCCCTACAAAATCCTGTAGAGAGACCATCAAACAAAGGAGAACACATAACCCCATTTTAGCAGCCTTCCTCTTAACTCCAGGATTGATTTAAGAGGTTTTATTTATTACTTTTAAAGCAAAACATGGTCTAGCACCGGCATACATCTGTGAACTTGTATGCCCCTATATGTACCTGCACGCAGTCTAAAATTATTCACCAAAAGTCCACAAACAGTCCGTCAATCGAGACCTAAAGGAGACTGTGCTTTTGTTGTCAGGACCCCGAAACTTTGGAACAGTTTCCCTGTTGAAATCCATCTTGCTGCCTCGCTAACTTCTTTTAAATCACTACTAAAAACTTCAAACAGAAAGCTGTCCGTATTGAGCACCTGGGGGACATTACTTTCACTGTCAAGTAAGCTGATTGGTGAGCCCCAGTTGAACCCAGCATCCCTGTACACCAGACAGTTACAGCCGATAGCTAATGCTATTTTAAACGATGACCTGCACCCTTTGCACATTCATTTTCAGCTTCTTCCTTCGGAAAAGATTTTTTTTAAAAATAGTTTTAAGATTGTTTCAATTTAAGGTTTGGTTTTTTAGTTTTGTGTTTTTATTGGTATTTATTACATACTTAACATTTTGATTAGCAATGGGGCTTGTTAATTGTTTTTTCTTCTGTCTTTGAGTTATGTTTTATCCTGTATGTTGTCTGTGGTGTCCAAAAACTGTGTTAATGGATGCTTGCACTTTATACTGCCAACAAAATCGACCTATGGGTGCAAAAAAGTAACCTGAACTTGAACTTCAATGGGAGAACTGGTAGGGCACAACCATATTTTGACTGAAATAGTTTTGAGAATACATCTAGACATATGTTTATAATGGCTGTGTTTGCAGATTTGTACGTCACAGAAGACTGGACTGTTGGCCTCGGCAGAGGTCTGCACATCCCAGTGACCTTATAGTTGTTGTCTGAGATATACACAGCAGCTCAAATATACTGCCAAGGTCAGATCATGACTATTTTTTCGGTTGATTCGCATCAGTGGATGGACATATTTAAGGTCTGACGGTCCTCATGTTGTCTGTGTGTAATAGTGCAGGATTCGGTCTAGTTTTTTGTTCTGTTTTGTTTTTGTGGTGTTTAATTTCTGAGTGACATTTGCAGCATAAAGCTTAATTCAGTCACATTTGACAGTTTTACATGTAAAAATATCTGTGAACAAAATTGTTGCAACTTTAATCTTCATATTGCAATGGAAATGTGATCCTGGTAATGATCCACAAGAAGGAGTTTTAAGACAATAATTTTACCTGAACATGTTGCTCATCACAGCCACACATCTCCATTTATTGTAATTAAAAACAAGAAGCTCCGGGCGACACTTTAAGACTCGTTAAAAAGAGCAGGTCGTCAGGGCCATTGCTTCGGTTACCAGATGTGACACCAGGGGAGGAATAATGCTGTTGCTGATGGACAAAGTACACAATTCTCTTACTTGAGTCAAAGTAAAGGTACTTCTGGTCAAATATTACTCCAATACATGTAAAGGTTGCTAAGTCAAATTATTACTTGAGTTAAAGTACCGGAGTTCCCAAAGTGCTTTTCAAGGAACTGTTGTATATTGTCACAATACATTTACAGAGCCTAAGGACTCACTGAATGCACTGACTTATTTGTAGAAGGAAAAGGTTGTTGAATATGCTGCAGTCTTTCACTGCAGTCCCGTTTTGTCTTTCTGTTTAAACTAACTGCTAGTTAAACGTAGCTAGTGTAAGACTCCATGCAGGGCAGACTCAGTGTTTTGACATCCATATTAAGTGGCATTAAAATGCTTTCTTCCCATCGAGTGTTTTGAGCCTCTCCACACAGTCCTTTCACTGAGCAGACATTTCACTTTAAGAAAGTGTTGTGTTTGTACCTGTTTTAGCACATGATCCTGTTGACCAAACTGTGGAATGTAAACACAGGACAAGGTTTGGTTGTCCCAGTCTTTATGGGGAAAGTTGTCTCAGTGGAAACGGTCCCATTATTACAATACATACTTTTATTTTAGGCTACGTAGTGATAGAGAGTGTAGTTATACTCAAGTTTCTCCCTTCCAAATTAATGATAGCAAATAAGCAGCAGTTTGACTTTAACCCTTTGAAAACTGTACAAACTGGCTTGATTTCTTTTAAAAACATGGGAAGAATGCAGTGAGCAAAGGAAGAAATGCAAAAGGAAAGGAATAAACCCAAAAATTTGCAAGAGAATTTCTGCAAGAAAAATGGTACAAAAAATAAATGAATTAATGACTATAATAAACAAACAAGAAAATAAATAAAAATATAAATAAATAAATGACCTGAAAAAAAAATTTGTAACTTTTTTTATATGTAATTATGATAATTATAAATATAGTTCTTCTCTAGCTTTTTCATTTTTTCCCATGACAAAAATAAATAAATTAAAATTTCTAAATCTACTCATTTCTTGCAATTCTTGCAAAACATTTATTACCAAGTTGCTCATTCACTTTTTCCCCAAGTTTTTTTTTTAAATCACATAAGTTTGCTAAGGGTTCAAAGGTTTAAAACTTGTCAAAGGTGTTTGAAGGCAACACAAAAAAGTGATGTTGCTCCAGGTTTTAAAGGGTTAAATACTGAAATTACAATCAAGTCCAATACACACACACACACACACACACATAAGTAAGAAAAACAATAGTTTATCCGAACAAGAAAATTTACTGTAACTCTGATGACTACTATCGTTAGATGAGTATTATAGAGATAAGTATTTATTTTTTTATTTACATTTTAAAGCTACAAAAAATCTATATATGAACAATAGATCAACTGACCGTGTGTAATATGAAAGATGTTGCTCACAGGGATGAATCCACACAAAAATAATCAGAAACTGTGTCATTTCCCTAAATGCTGAGCAGCTTTTTAGCCTCTTTTAGCTCATTGTTTTGATTTTTCATCTAACACATGCAGTGTTTTGGTTCTGCTCTCCTCAACTTTGTCTCCAGCAGCAGCAGCAGGCCGCTGAAGTGAAAAAGCTCTGATCAACCCGTCTTACAGTACCTGCTCAACAGCAAACAATACACGGACACACACTTTTAGAGACTAGCTGGGGAGCACAGTGGAGCATTTAGCAGCCAAAGAGAGCTTTTTTATTCTTAAGACAGAAAAACAAATCCAGAGCCAGAGTGAATATTTGGTCTGGGTATTACCGGATAATCCATAAATCATTTGTAGTTTTGAAACAAACCAAAATACTGTGGTTTACTTTTGTTTTGTTTCAAACCACAAATGAAAAACTTAGAAACACCAGTTTTTCCTTATTTCCTCGTTGCCATTTAAGGGCAAACATTCAAGTAGTAGTACTAATTTATTCATCCTAAATATCTTCTATTTTTTGCTTGTTTTTTGGGGTGTTGGAAACAAAACTAAAGTATACTGATTTGTTTTTAAAATCACAAATGAATTGCAGATTATCCGATCATACCTTGACCATACTGAGCTCCACTAGGTGGACATGAACGTAATTTCCAAAGAATGCTAATGCTGCTTTGTGTCTGCTACAAGCGTAAAACTGTGTGCTATATTTTTGGTAACATTATAGGGGAAAATATGTCAGTGTTGTTTTTACAGCTTGTTCTGCTGCCCCCAAGTGGCCTAATAATGATGCCGCTTTAAACTGGTTTCTTGTATAATAAAAAACATGGTTTCAGTATTTCGGTTTGAAATAATCAGTATTCTTATGTAAATAATCTGGTGAAAATCGATGGGCAAATTGAGTCAAATATGACTGTGTAGGCCTGTATTTGTTGACCCTTTGAAACCAAATTTGCACGATTTCTTCCAAAAACATGGGAAGAATGCAATGAGCAACAAAAGAAAAAATTACCAAAAAAACCCCAATAAATTAGTAAAAAGTACAAGAAAATTACCTAATAATTTGTAAAATAAATACATACATATACACATAACAAAAAATAAGCAAAAAAGGGAAATGACATGTAAAAGTGCTTAAAATATATAATTATTCTGTGCCCTAACATGTTTTTATTTTGTAATTATAATAATTAGCCACAGCTTTTTTCTTTTTTCCCCAGACATTTCCCTTATCTTTTCAAAAATAATTTTCTAAATATACAAATTTGTGGACATTTGTGTTGTTTTTTACCACAACAAAAGTGATGTCACTTCAGGTTTCAAAGGGTTAATAGTTAGGCCAAACAAATGCTTTTTTTAATCAAATGTGATGCAATTAAGATCTTAAGCTTTCTCTTGTTTATGAAAATCATATGAACTGGAGACAGTGTGCCAGCTGCCCCGATGTCCACTAAACATGATAAAGCAATTATCACCATCCATACTGACAGATGTTGACCTAAAGCTATTCATGCTGGACATGCAACATTTGCAGAGCATGTATGATAAACTTGATATTTGAAGCAGAGGCTGTATGTTGCAGGCTGATAACGTTACCTCCTTGTTGTAGCTCTGTAGAGCCGTCAGAGCTGTGTCCTGCTCTCCAGTCTCCATTTGCTCTATGATGACATTTATATCCATTTTCATCGCCATCGCAGCAGCTTCCTCCTCAATTCACCGTCAGAGTATGGCTGTGTGTGTCTGCGTGTGTGTGTGTTTGTTACTCGGATTGTGCACACGCTATAGTTTGTCACCACCCACAGATGCCTGCATGATGTCTGAATCCCTTCAGCCGGCGAGAAGCGATTAACGGACAGGATTTGTGTAAACCGAGTGCTGCGTTCAGGTG
>NC_056473.1:29385033-29465588 GCF_008729295.1 Plectropomus leopardus
TGACAGAAAAGCGTACACGTTAGATGAGGTAATTCTAAATCTCCATCTCACCGCTGACAGACAAAAGTGACAGTAATACGAGGTGAATTTGCATAGCAGATGTTCCCCTATGCAGGGCTAGATTTATTGGACTAGCAAACACTGCGATGGCTACATGCCATCTGTCATACAGCAGCAGCAGATAAATTAAAAGTAACAGCTGTGAGTATACTGTGGAGGTAAGGGCAAGTTATAGCATCTCGCTCAGAGGAGGAAGAGATGCGTGTCAGGGAGGTTATTCCCTTCGGGAAGTCGGATGAGGAGATGGAAACGAGAGTGAGGGAGAAAAGCAGAAGTGTGGAGAAAGAGGGAGGGCAGCAGACACAGGGAGATGTTCTCTCCCAGTTATAGACTGTTTATCATTTTTGTCAGTGGCTAGCAGCTACATCTTCCCCTAACTTACTTTACCTGTGTGAGTCCATATATTCTTTTTACTTGCAGAGATTACACTTTACATCTCATCATGTATTCACTGTAACAGCTATTTGTTATCAGACAATAATTTCTAGAAGTATGAATTGGAGCCACTGTGAGCAAAAATCAATCCCCTTTTTCTTTCACTCCAGTCAGACTTGTGCATGCTTGTTCTCTTTGGCTTTCTTTCAAATGATTTTCTCTTAATCCAACAACAGCCTGCAGCCCTTGTAGGAACAACATTAAGAATTAATGCGTTCATCATGACATGAGCATCAAAGTATTGTACTCCAGGGGCTAAACACAGAGTTTATTACATTCCACTGTTTAATCTGATTCAAACTTTTTTTCTCCAGAGAAGCTGAGGTGATGGTGCATGGACTAAACAGAGGTATGCAACTCTGGATGCAAGTATAACTACTATAAATAAACAACTTGTTCTCATTTTCATTGGATTTCTGCGTCTACATATTTCGCTCTTGGTATCCATCTGCATGGTTATGTTTAGGAAACCAAAGCACATGGTAACCAAAATTGGGATGTTGACAAATGCACATGCTGGTACAGATGCTTAGGTTTTTAGCAAAAGGGCAGGGTAAGGTATAAATAAACTCCATCTCATTCGCAGAGACTCCCAAATGAAAGTCCAGTGTTTTCTGGAATCATCCACCACCCCTCCCGCCAGCCCTTTAGGAACCTTCTTCCTCCTTATATGACGCTGTGACCTGCAGCATTTCAACCTGTTGTCATCCAGCAGCGTATCATGCTGACGTAACAGGTTCCATCCAGCCATATTGTCAACGCACACAAACTGTCTGCCTGTCATGCTGCGGCAGGTGCCGTCTAGAGGCGTATAATTAAACCGCACAAGGTTCTGTCCTGCCAAATTATCAGCTGGCAGCTACCAGATGCGTATCACGCAGACATGAAAGGTGACGTTTGGCAAAAGCGACAACTTCGGAATGAGAACAGGCTGAAATAAATCACTACACCCAAACTGCAGCACTGATAACTTTTAATAATAAATAACTGTGGATATGTCCTCGTGATTCAGAGAACAAATCAGGATCACATAAAAACTGGATCCATTATGTAATTTGGCAACACTTAGTAGGTCACCACAGCCCGTTCTCTTCCAGATCGTCACACATCTCAGCATGTGAAATCCAAAGGCACCCTTTGGCGTCTCTAAAGGACACACCAGGCTTTCAGCTTACTGCTATGTAAACCAGCAGTGGTGGATGGTTCAAACAGAGAGAGGAGACAGCTGTTTGTCATTTATATAAACATTTCTCTGGGGAGAGATCCCCCTCTGACCTCCCTGGAGTGTGGAATTACAGAAGACATACATTGATTATTGTCCCCCCATTGTTAAATGGGTGATAATTAGGCTTGCAAATGGTATTATGGTATAGCATGGTATTTATAAATCCTGAAGCTATGTTTTTCAATACTGTCATAAATACAGGTGATCCTCTTTCTATTTAACTCTTTGTATGCAGTGCAAAGCACGCACCACCAGAGCTAAGTCTCTGGTCTCTACTGGTGGAACAGGTAGCTGAGCTGAAAGACCACGACACCTAGTAATGGAGGGATAAGTTACAGGACTGTAAACTGCCGGCCACCAGCAATGGCGCATATAACTTGGTGAATTAAGGATTTCTTTTGATTGTTGGAACAGTGGACTTACTAACTAGATCACTAGCAAGAGTAACCAAGACAGTTTGGGTGAGTTATATTTTGATTCTATTGAGTTTGAATGAAGTGTGTTTTATGATGAGTTCACAAGGTTTTTCAGTCTTCTCTGGCTTACAGACAGTTGAATTCAAAAAGTGTACAGTTGTATTTCTCTGTTTAATAAGGGAAAATTGGTGTGAGAATATTACTTTTCTGAACAGTTTATGGGTTTCTTTTGTGTAATTATTAGTCTGAAAAGCTGAAAGTAAGCAGCTGACAGTCAGGGGGAGGGGAGGTTTAGTGCCATACATTTACAGTGTCATATACCGTATACCCTGGTGGAATTTGAGGAAGGTATGAAGGTATGAAATATTACAAGCCTAGTGATTATGGTCCTAGTGTATTGGATATTTTTCAACAATTCAGTCTGAGACTATTCTTGGAGTTGTTGCTGCCAATTCGTACAGCCACATAAAACTAAGGTCACACACACACACACACACACACACACACACACACACACACACACAGACACGCACACACACTCATACCTCTTGAAATAACAGTGCAGACTTAGAGTCACACCTGCTTCCAACTACAAATTGCCCCCCGTAACCATCATCTGTCTCTTTGTTGTAAAGCCACAGTGTGTCTTGGTCTCTGAAGAAACACCTGGCATTAGCCTTCTTAATGTGTTGCCTATAACCAATAATGACTATCTTTAAAAACAACAACGACCGTGTGAGAGTACAGTATTCACTGAGACTGAAGTCGTCCAGATTTCTGCTTTGTGGAGTAAAAACGGTGAAACGGAAATAAAGTGCTCCTGCTGTTGTGGAATTATATAACTTGATGGATCATACTGGTGGTTTTTAATTTTACCTATAAAATGCTTTCCATGAGTACTCTCCATTATCCACAGCACACCATATGCTCTTTAGACTGATTTCCTGTCTTTAAGGCAGCCTCTGACTTTCATTAATTTGGTCACAGCATGAAAATCAGCTTGCAGAGACTTGAAACTTGCTTGAGTGAAGTCATTTATCACACCTTTATTTTGTCAAGACACCATTATCAGTGAACAGGGCCTCATTTTAACTCCGTTGTTGCTATCAGGTCTCGACATCTGAGACTTCAAAGTCGACTCCTGAACAGCCTTTAAATTCCAAAAACACATTAGCATGATTATTTTTGCTTTGCTGTTTCTTCTATGAAAGTTGTTTTTGCTGAATTGGAAATTTTGTATTCTGGAGCTTTAGAGAGTTTTTTAAACTGGCCGTTTGCAAGTGCATTACCATGTAAGTTGACTTATTGAATAAAAAACAAAAAGGAGAAACATTCACCTTAATATCTCGATTTTTAAGTCTCTGCAAGCTGATTTTGATATTGTATATTTTACTCTCCATTAACAGCATCATAACAAAGGCCATTCAAAAGTGTATTTTTATTCAAAGGTACGAGCATAATGAGAAAAAATGAGACTCACTTCAGTATAACACAGCCAGACCCAGTAGGAGGCGCTGTCCAGAAGACCTGTATCCTGGTACGTCTGCGCGGTGTGCTCTCCGTCACTGCAGGGGCACAGTTTGTCATGAACTGTGTGTCCTCCTCATCGATGATCTAGAAACATAAGAAGGAAAGATTTATGATGCGTTCCGACTGAACTGGGAAGTCTGAATTTTTGATTAACCTGCATGGGTGTAATGACACATCCATCTGGACCTTATTCAATCATCAACGATCCAAAATCAATGATACAAAGTAAAAATATCAATACGTATTATCTTCTTGCTTCTGCTTTTTATCTTCTAACTGCTTTGATGACATTAACAAGTCTGTCTTTTTGTCCACTGAATCACAAGTGACACCAGCTCGAGCCAAAGGCAAAGTTATGTGTAAGAGGATAATTCTCAAAGTCCCTGAGTGAAGCTTTGGATAATAACAGTCTTGTGTATTCAAAACGTGTCTAGCCCAGTCCCTTTGGTACTTGGACCTTGTCAAACATTTTAAAGACTAAACACACACAGAAACAGACATACAAATACACACATGGCCTATGACCTTGTAGCTAGTGTTCCCCAGCTGCCTCAGCTCAACAATAACCATGACCTAACACCATGTCCCAAACTCCTGATAGGACATTTAGATGGAGACAAAAGTCAAAGACACAAACTCCCCCTTCTATTCTGCAAGAGGAGACACTGGAATGAACACAGACCTGGAAAAACACATGAATATAGAGCAACAAACACATAAATACTTATATGTATTCCCGTGTTGACTTCCTCATACCTTACACACAGTTTGGTTTAGTTGTTGTCACTTTTGTCAGTCAAGAGCAGACACAAACAACTGGCTAAAAGGCATAAGAAAAAGAGGCAGAGAGTGGGGAGTAGGACATAAAAGAGATAAGGAGAGAAAGAGAAACATAAAGGAAAAGGAAGACAAGCTTAAGGAAAAGACAGACAGTTTTATAAGACAGGAAAGGAATGTGGATATACTGTAGATTAGGGCTACAACATAATAATATGAAAGAGAAACTGCACAAGGATAATACGTAGATAAAAAGCTGCTGTCTAGACATGAGAAAAGTACATCTTGTTTGGTGTACTGAAGCTGTCGGCTCAGATGTTTTATATGTCCACACTTAACATCCAAAGCGATAGCACAAGACTGACAGAGTGCATGAATAGGACAATCGTCCATCACTCGGTTTAATAATACAATTAAAACAGTCAAGTCTTGAATCAAAACCAGAGGTATGGCAGTTCTATCCCCTGTAATGTCCTAAGTTAAGACAGACACATGAAGTCTAAATTCAAGACAGACATGTTTGAGTGTATGACAGTCAAGGTCCTGAGTCAATCAAATAAAATTTCAAGTCAAAAAAGGTTAGGTCCAACGTCCAAAACACTAGGTTCCTTGTCCAAATGGCAAAGTTCAAACTGAAGACAAGGCGCAAGTCAAGACCATCAAGTCCAAATGTAAGACAGGCAAGCCACAAGTAAGCACAGTCAAATCCAGAGTCACATTTCAAGTAAAGATAGTGAAAACCCAAGTCCAAATACAAGTTCAACATCTTGACAGGTGAGTTTTACCTTCTCCAAGTCTTAAACTATCTGAGTCATGGTCCCTCCATTTTTTTTCTCTTTTGCCTTCATATACAGTATCTTTTCAAAATTGAAACCAATTCAAGAAACACAAATCTTAAGTCAAGTCTGAAACCGAGCCAAATTAAAGACACATTACTCAAGACAAGTATGTTTGAACTCAAGACACAGTCAAGTCACAGTCAAACTCAGTCAAAATCCAAGTCAAGACAGTCAGTTCCCATGTTAAGACAGGTAAGTCCCAAGTTGAGCACCAGGTCAAGACGATGAAATTTTAACCAAGTTTCCAGGTCAGGTCCAGGTTGGCTTAACTTTTGTCCAGTCAGTGCGTTAGATTGTTGCCGTTCCATATACATGTTATATAGAAATTACTGGCTCAAGATTACATGGGATATGTACACATTTTGGCACATTAGCCTACTTTTCCCAGGAAAACATACAAATAGTGCTTTAGAACAACAAGAATTGAAATAACTATTTCAACAGAACATACAGAATTACTGCCCATCTCTTATTACCGGTTTGCATGTAAGATCCACACAAAGTCAACGTAAATTACACAAAGAAACTAGAAGCAGTTTCAAACCATATTGTTCTGTCACTGGATACAGAGGATATGTGAAAGATAGAAGGACAGACGGAAAAAGGGACAGACAAAGAGAGGAAGAGAGGGAGTGTGGGAAGACTGGCAAAGGAGCGTTTGTTTTCATTGCAGAGGTTGGCATGTCTGTGTGTGTCCACGGTTTGTCTATCTCAATCTCTCTCTCTCAATCTCTCGCTCTCTGTTGAGACGGTAAACACAGATGCTTCAGAGTGCCTGCACAAGCAAACGCAGAGCCCTGTTCAAACACGCACACGCACGCACGCGCACGCACACACACACACACACACACACACACACACACACACACACACACACACAAACACAAAGAGACAGAGAGAGGGAGACAGACAATGCAAACCCAGGCTTGAACAGACACCCAGGATCCCTGGAGAAAACTGACAATAAGAGTGATATTAGTGTGTGTGTGTGTGTGTGTGTGTGTGTGTGTGTGTGTGTGTGTGTGTGTGTGTGTGTGTGTGTGTGTGCGTGCATTTGTTTGTTTGTCGGTTGGTGTGTGCTGAAGGTTTGTAATTAAATGCAAAGCAGTTACAAAGGAGTGAATACAGTTAAAACCTCTGGGACCTGAGTGCAGAGATGAAACTTTTTGGGGAGAAAAAACACAGGCAGACAGACTCAGATTGAAATGTCACTTCAACATTTGAAGATGAGCTTATTTCAGTGAGTAACAAAGATCTCTTGCTCGATGAAGACCTCGAAGGCGCCGACATTTTGCCTTGAGCTTTCCATCAATCAAAGCCGTACTATTACTGCACAATACCGCTGAGATCTTGGGGCTATCACAAATATTGCATCATATAAATTTTGTATCTGAGCCACCCAACCAAGGCAGCAGTATCCACATATCCAAACAAAACTCGGTAAAAAAAAATGTCTGTAGGTTTATTTCGTAGCAAATGGAGCCAATTCTGTGGCTTGTTGTGCTCAATTAAGCAAAACAGCATTAGAGAAGCAACAACACCAGGAGTGTATTGCCTGTTAAAGACAAAAAACGACCCCAAAGCTCTTTAAAGAATCCACTTTTTAACATTTTATATTTACAATTTGGTGCTATTATGCTTTGTAGGGGTCAATTTAAGAGAAAATGTCTATGAGTTGTATTGCTGCAACAGCCATCAAACTAAGGACTGTTTGAGTCTTGTTTGTGTTTACAGACTAAATGCATAAATGGACTCTTTCTATTCTTCTTGAAGAGACAGCTAAAATGATTTCCTTCCTGCCTTTCTTTAAGTCTGTCGTGTCCTTTTCTCATCTCTGTTTTTCTTGTGTGAAAGCTGTGACGTTATCAAGGCTTCGGTGTGAAAAGCTCTGACAAAAACAGACAAGTCTGTCACCTTGACTAAAGAGCACACTTTGTGAGCTGACTACGACACACAAAGACATACAAATTCAATGTGGTGAAGTGAAAGACTTTCTATGACATTATGCCAAAGCTTTACAAAGAATGAGACCTCAACTATTAATCTGAACTCTATTTTCAGCTGATGTGTTACTGAATCTTAATGGCATGGACATATATTGACCCCTTTTGCTATCTGCAAAAAACAAACAAAAGTACATTTGAATTCATGAAAAGATGAATTTCCAACTCGTATTATTTCTTCCCCTTAAAATAAAGGCTAAGCCGTGTTTAACTGACAGCTCTTTTGAGTTTTACAGCTAGAATATATCCAATATCATGATCCATGTATTGTGTGACCCTGCATGAGAGGTACTGCACACCACTTTGGGTGTGTTTTGTTCTCTCTCTCTGCGGCTCTTCCCTCTTCTGGTGGAGCACCTGGAAGATTTTCTTCCAGAACCAAGTTAAGAAGTATTTCACCTGGAAACTTTAAGATAATCTTTTCGTAAAACTGAGCTGTCTATGCAGTAGGAAGACGTAAATACTTTACACAACTATGAAACCTACAACTACCAGGATTCATTGCGATGCACCGGACCAATAAGGCATGTTTTGTAACATAATGTGAACTAATCTGTTTTGACACAGAAGAAAATAATCTAGAATTAATTTCTTATTACAGCTTAAGTTAAATGTGTTTCTGGAAGCATTTTAGGCATTTTAGGCAACACAGGAACAGAATCGTGGTTCATTTTTGAACAGTGCTGCTTAGTTTTACCATTTGATTTCAGTTTTTTCAGCCGCCCTTTTTACAATTACGAACAGTATTGTGCCCACCCGCTATTCATAAATTCTCGTATTAAAGCCAAACAGTCCACTAAAATATGTCTCTAAAGACAATTTAGTTGAGAAGTAGGCATACAGTAACATAATCTCGTGTTATATTTGCTCAGAACTGTCTGAGTCTTTGATTAAAGTTTGTCTGTGTTTGAGAGACAGGAGGGAAGGGGTCTGACTCTCAGTTTTACTTCCAGACTCTTTGTGTTCGTGATGGATGACAATGTCGAAGTACAATCTGTACTTTAAGCAACAGCTCCAGAGGCACCGCCTTTTGAGCTGGGTGATACAGGCACTAAGATAGAGGGAAGTTTACCACAGTTAACCTACACAGACCGCCCACATTTTAAAGATTGAAAGCTGGTTAAAATTCGCCAAAGGATCCCTGCAAGTACAAAACAGAAGTTGAATTTTTTTACATAAGCAAATGAGTTAGTCCTGACAAAAAGACAAAAACGGGGTGCCCAGTAGCTTAGTTGGTAGAGCTGGCGCCCCACGTACAAAGGCTGTCTTGTCTTGTATGTCCTTGCTGCAGTGGCCGTGGGTTTGATTCCGGCCTGGGACCTTTGCTGCATGTCATCCCCTCTCTCTCCCCCTTTCACACTTGTACTGTCCCACCATAATAAAGGTAAAAGCCCCCCAAAAAATATTAAATACAATCTTCTGGCACCCCAGTGTTAAAAAGAACTGTGTTGAATCAGAAAGAAATAATTTGAAGCTAAATCATTTTATTTTGCCTGGGTCGAGACCTTGAGATCTATCCATTACAGAGTTGACAGACTGTGAGGCATTGTGACATAAGACATTGATTTCTCTGAAAAATAACCAATGAGCACAACAGAGGGTCTAACATTCAGCCAATAAGTGGTTAGGACTAACACTGATGTCAAGCATTGTCAAGCATTGTCAAGCATTGTCAAGCGTTGTCAAGCAGCGCACTGTAGCCAATCAAGAATAATAACAACAATTATGAGCTATCGAGTCTGTTCAAATTCGACATGCCTTCACAATATTTCCTGTCGTAGTTTGTTTCTTGACTAAAACCCTGGCAAAACCAGCTTGGGTTTAAAATAATGTTAGATTCAGGCATATATGTTGGTGATTGGTTAGGGCAAATCAAATCCCCCTCCCCATGGAAGTCACAATGGATGTAATATCAGGCTGAAGATGGAAACAAAGTGTAACAAGTTGACAATTCTGTCTTAATATCAGGCAAAAATTTCATGAATAAATGTCTGGTTTCTTTGTAGCAACGTGGAACATCACTCCGAAGGTATCATGGGTTCATGTTAACGATTTTACCCAAAACCAATACAATAAAGTGTGGGGCCATATTTACTATGAAGAAGTGAATTTAGCCATTGCATACGTGTGTGTCTGTGTGTATGGATAGGACTGTTTGTGTGTGCCTACTTGTGTCTGTTCTCCAGCCTTGCCCACTCAGTTTGTTTAGCCTATTGTCATTGAGAAACAGCATGAATAAACTAGACAGGCCTCTGCTCAGACCAAGGCTGAGTCACAGAGCTGTTGACACTATACAGCATCCTCAATCGCTTTCGGCCTCCAAACACTAAAAGTGGTGACATTTTTATGACACTAAACAGTGGCACTTGGTTTATTTTTTTGAGTCACTTGGCTCGACAAAAATATGCAGCATTGCATGTCTCGCTATAATTTCACAAAATACAGTTTAGTTCAGCTTTTCTCTGGCAAAATACATGATGATTTTGTATTCACTGATGGAAAATCTTAGGTCCATATCTAGTCTGGTGATACATTGCCATCATTTTGGTATTTTTCAACACAACTTTCCAAAGATCAACTGTTAATCAAACGGTGCATGTAGTTATGAGAGGTCACAATTCCCAGAGAACTTTACATGCACAAAATAGTCCAGTTTGTAATATCCCTACTAAGCTGTTTAGATGGCTAATGAAAATTAATATTCCCTAACACTCCTGTTTACATGCAGCCATGCATACTCCGATAACATGCCCAATTATGTTGTTTATCCCGCCAAAATGTGGAAATGTAGAACAGCTGGAGCTGCTTGTTATTTTGCATCTTTGCATGAAAATAACATTTTTTTACAGTTTCCTTTGGGTGGAAGACTTGTTGGACCATGTGAGCTCAGCCTTCCTCTTTTATTCCTTCAACCACCTTCTTGAAAAGGTTGGTGTTGCGATATTTATTCATATCCAAAAACCTTATCAAAGTCTTCCATAATCTTTAAAAACCAGGTATGTTTCTCACTCTGACTGGAAATGTGGGCTTCTCTGCTTGCATTTCCACACCAAAGCTTTGAAAACTGTTGGTGAGTTGGTTTGTGTATAACTTTTCTATGACAACGCAAAGAGCTGCCTGTAAACAGACAACAGGCTGTGTGTCAAAAACTGCATTAAAAACCCCAATTGAGACGCATATGCCAAATTAGCTGATTACATCCCTAAATACTGCTCTTAAAACCTGAATAATACCGGTATATCCCACGTTTTGATTGGAAATACTATATGCAGAAAATGCAGATTATTCCAGAAAGGGGTCACTGTTGCTGCACTGCTTAACTCCGACTGGTTGGCTGAGAGGAAGTTGCTTGAAGAGGTTTGGAGATGTCCATGTTAACAAACTAGCAATCAAACAACAACTGTTTGCTGCTGTTGGAACTTTAACATGATGGTGTTAAGAAGCCCAAAGGCTTGCTCTTTTGGGAGGGGGTGTCACAAGGTAAAGAGGTGGGTGTCCTTTTTCATGCCTGTTTCCTGTGTCTTTTTTTGTGTGCCTCTTCAGGTGCCACCCTCCCATCCTCCTCACTGTGCACACTGATTGAGCACACCTGTGCTTAATCTGCTGATTAGGAGCATGCAGTGTATAAGGACTGGAGAAGTGAAATGTTTGAATGAGTGGGTCAGTGCTGCAGTGTGGGTTCTGTGTTGTAGTGCACCAGAATTGGTGATCTTTGCTCCCTTTTGGAGGGAGGGTGTTAAACCTTTGGTTCAGTGGTTTATTTAAAAACACTTCAGTGTTAATTGTTAAATTTAGTGTTGCTTTCTTTGTTTTTAAAGAAAGTAGTTTTTTGTTAGCATTTTGGAAGACCTTTCTTGTACACTTTCATTGTCTTGATTTTGCAAATAAATCACAGCTTTTGTTAATACAGCCACTTCAGCTTGCCTTTTTCCCCAGTTTCATTTATACTGTTACTCCCCTCATCCCCTGAGCCTGACTGGGAAATGTAACAACTGTTTTTGCACCATCCTTTCCACAGATCGACTGTCAATGAAACAGTGTGAGCAGTTATACTGTACGTATGAGAGACAGAGGGGCAGACCCAGGGTTCAGTTCCTGGTGTTGTTGTCTCTGGCTCTGTTTGTGTCAGAAAATTAAAGTTCATGAGTGGGAAGTCAGTGGGAAATCAGGTCCTTGTTGCTGCATTTGTGACTTCTACTTGTTGTCTGGGATCACTATATGGTGGTTGTGGGACCTATGGTGCTATACTATTGTTCTGAAGGCCTAAAATCCCAAAGCCCCATTAGTCCAAAAAATGTTCCAGTGGACCCAAAAGCCTATATCACTGACACCCTGTTATCTCAAAAACAAACATCCATTGCTCCAATACACCATTTTTCTAAAAATACACTCTCCCTGCAGTTACTAACAGTCTCCCAGCTCTGTGTGAGCCTCCAATTGTGGTGATTTTACCAACCCTTTGCGACGTCTTCCAGTGGCCTTTGAGCCACCAAACCTGGGGGGGGATTTCGTCAACCTGTCCCTTCTTTTCCATCGACTTTTGTGCCACCAACCTTCAGTGTTTAAAGCCAAAACATGATTTTTTTCATAACCATAACTATGTGGTTTTTATGCATCAACTTAACCACATATTCACCACAGCATTGTTAACAAATCTCGTAGTCTGAGGTTTACAGAGATGTACAGGGAGTGTATATGTTCAGAGAAATGGGACTTTGGAACAATGGGCATCTTTGGGATATTGAACTGTAGGAGAGAAAGGGGTTACAGTACAATGGCATAGCACCATAAGTCCTGTCACTTCCATGTAGTCATCCAAAACAAAAATTGACTTGCCTACAAAAAGGGAGTGTGTATTTTCAGACAGATGGGCTCCTCGGAACAATGAGCATTTATTTTTTTGTAAATAAACGGCTGACTGACTCCAAAAAACGTAATTGTCACGTCTTTGTGCAAACTAATTTTCTTAGACACTTTAAGAGCCACAACTGTATCCCGAATCATATAGTGCAGTAAGTATGAAACAGTATCGTCACGCTTCAACCAACACTCATAGTCTTGATGCATGATGTGTTTTAATAAGTCATCAACATTATTTATGGAAACTTCAAGCATCTGAACCAACCAGCTTGTCAGGCATAATAAAAATTGATGTGTGTCTTCTGGAGGTTCCTTGAAGTACTTGTAAACAAGCACATAGTTGTCCTTGTAAACTCCTGTTAATCAGAAAACAGGGACACTTGGGCTCCTGCGTGTATCTTTGTAAGACGCAATTATTCCTTTAGGATCACTTCTGAGCGTGATTATGCTACATATCGGATCACCATCAAACCATCTCTACACACATCCTTCTCATCCTTTTCTTTACAGCCCTCTAAGCTCTGCTTGGCTTATGTAATTGCCTCTGTCTGAAACCTATGACTTAGCTGTGGCACTTTAAACTGATTGGGTTTGTTTACCCCCAGCTAAACTCAGAACCCTAGATAATCTGTGCAGGAAAAAAGAAGATAATATCTTGTGTCTGCTCATCTCTCCCCTTATCCAAACAAGCTCTGTTTGTCTCCCTGAGCAATAACACGTTGCTGGCCTAGATAAATATGACCCACGTCCCACACTAACGCAAGAAGGGCTGGGAAAAACACACATCCAGCCCCGCACGTATACCCGCATGCCCATTCGGTGCATATATAAGCACAAAGACACACATCTCGGAGCACACAATGGCTGCAGCCTCAGTAGGAGACAGACAAACTCTTTCAGGTCTGACACATTGAGACAGAAGTCTTTTAATGGTAGTAATGGGGACAAAGAGCAGATTATTGCTTAAGGAAAAAACAATGAGCAGCAACTCTCAGTTGTGGTGTTTTAGTGAAACAGCAGGCGGGCACATTCCAGGACAGCTGCCAGAAACAACCGAGTACCAGAGAGCAGGGAGAGAGAGCCGTATGGGGAACCACAACTGCGCTCATTTGGCTCCTCTTCCACTGCACAATAACAATCATGACATTGCAAAACTAGCCGCATAATTAACTTGCGGAGAATAAACTGTCAGGAATATTAATTGTTGTATAGACTTCATTTTACACAAGTATTATGATGTAAACCTCTCTGATAAAGAGAAGCTGAGTTTGATGGATTGAGGTCATTTAGATAAAAAGCCAGTCTCGCTGTCATGCTGCATCTTCTCTTATCGACCCGCTAATAAAACTGGAACACAAAGGGCGACAAATTTAATAAATGAAATCATTGTAAAAGTAATTTCTGCTATTACATTTATCCAAAGATGCCACTGATACAGCGAAGTGTCAGCAACATCTTGTTTCACACAGCCAACTTCTCAGAATCTACATATTTTCTTTAGAAACCTGACTGTGTTTTGACAGCAGCTTTTCTCTTGAGGCCTTAATCATTTTCCGCATGTGGATAAAAGCATCAATTACACAACAGAAAATGTCTGATGGATTTGCCAATATGTATTAAATAGTTTGCAAAGTCAGATTGTCAACTGTTAATTTTGTTCAAACTGTTCCAGTTTCTGCTCATTGCCTTCTCCCTGGTCTCAGCCTCACTGCAGACTCTGCTGGGACTCCGAGGTTGAGACTGTGAGGTATTTATTGTGCAGGGAGCCGAAATCAAACAGAGCAGAGTGAGCGGAGGTGTTTGAGTTTAAACTGTTTAAACCAAAATCCAAGCGAGTGAGTGCAGCCTCACACCAAATCACTTTTCAAGCAATTTCACTGCTTCAGACAAATTTCCGATGTTGTAATTAAAACGTGAGAGTTTTACCTCAGTAGGTGACCTCTCCCACACAAGAGCAAGACTCACAAACTTTATAGTTTAGCCCCTTTTTGTAGCTGTTTTGCTTCTCTTTGTGGTCTTTCAGCGTCTCTCTGTAGTTTTGTGTCTCTTCGTAGTTACTTTTTGTACTTTTTTGTGTCTCATTTTAGTCTTTTGTAGTGACGCTGAGTCTCTTTGTAGTAGCTTTGCCTGTTTTTTGTGTCTTATTGTGGTGATTTGGGGTCTATTTAAAGTTTTTTGTTCTCTCTGTAGTCATTGTGTGTCTCTTTGTAGTCATGTGTCTCTTTGTAGTTTCTATGTCTTCTGTAGTCATTTTGAGTCTCTTTATAGTTGCTTTGCCTCTTTTCGTGTCTCTTTGAGGTTGTTTTGCCCCTTTTTGTTGTTGTGCACCTCTTTCTCTGCAGCTATTTTGAATCTCTTAACAGTTGTTTTGTGTCCTTCTGTAGTCATTTTATGTTTTTTGTGGTCATTTTGAGTCCTTTTGCATGTGAATCTGATACTGGGCCGATGGGGCTGTGCCCAATAGGCCCATTCAGTAATCCATCCATGAGTGAGGTGGTCATAAAGTCAGTCTGAGCTGTCTTCAGTCATTCTTTTTCTCATCTTGGTTCATGAAAATACTTAGTTTCAAGGTCACAAACTTTGTCAACAACCAATACGTGCACTCTCTCCAACAAGAAAGAGCAGGCCGGGTAGACACTAAACAAAATCCAAAATGTAAACTTTATATGCAAATTCAGTTTTTCTTTGTAGATTACACTGATGCCAGTTTGACAATAATACTGTCAGCATATGACGCCCTTTATCTTTTGTTTCCAGAGTTATGTGGTTTTGCACTAAGGATTTTTTAGTATTTCATATGTCTTAGTGGGGAGTTTGTCATAATGTCTTTTTCGAGGAGCAGGATAGGAAATAATCTCAAAAAGAGTCTTGCTGCAGTCTTGCAAACACTGATCCTGAAAGTGTTTGCAAACTCTTATAATGTGCGACTAAAAATTCACATCGTCTTTAAATGTGAGAAAGTTTCAGACTTTTTAAAGTCCTCTAAGTGTGTGACAACACAGAGTGGTTGTCTCAAAATTACTTCAGTCTCAATTTAGACAAAACTTTGTCGACTGTGAGCTGCAAAACTAGGTGATTAAACTGTTTTCTTCCTACGAGCTGATTTGTGAGAAGTGAAAAGAAGGACCACATTGTTCTGAGCATCAAACTCCGACTAAAAAAACAAACAAACAAAAAAAACACATCAATCCAGACTTCACAACTTTATCCTGCTTGGCAAGTGCACACAAAATCACTCTCAACTTTAAAATTTAGGAAAACAATTATACAAACTAGTACACAGTCAGTTTCAGTTGTTGGTGTTTTCTATGCCGTGTCATTTCTTAAAAACACAATGCCTTTTTTTTTCCATCTACCTAGCTGTTTAATCAAATGGAAAGCAGGGTGTAAACTTGCAAAGAATTTTCATTAAAATTTAGTGGCTTTAAAAGTTGGAGAGTAAACCCAGAGGAAAGGGGGGCAAGGGGAATGAATGAATGAACAAATAAAGCAACTAATAAGTGTTGACACATTCTCAAAAAGACATTCAGTTTCACTGTCAAAAAACAGAGCTCCCAGGGACACGATTGACGGGGAATAAATAAATAATCTTGAAAGCAGTCAGTGAGCTAATAAGTCTGCCAAGACTTCACAATTGTGCGTTTTAGTTGGTTTTTTTTGCACACATGGTGGTATATGAGTATTCAAAATTTCCCATTTTGCAAGTAAAGAAATCCAATGAAAACTGCACATGCACTAATCTTAAAGCCCATGGCTGAATTTTCCACTAAATGTTTTTAAAATTGCTCATCTGTACACTAGCTGACTACAAAACAACTGAATTGGAAACAAGTAGAAGAAGAAAAAGTTATACTTTACTGATCGGGGGGGGGGGGTCATTCGTTCATTCTGTTGTTATTTATACACATTTACACACACCCACACACACATGCACAAACAGGACTTATACACTTGCTTTAATGGAGAGATGTCAGAAAAAGAGCACGAACATGGCCAAGATGTGGGCAAAGCTCACCACAGATTTTCGTGGTTTAGCTCCCTTAGTTACAATTAAGAAATAGAAGGATATTTTTGACAAGAGTGTGCAACTTTGTGGCAGCCTTTTGTGGCCCTCTCCTGTTTAACATGATAATGACGCTGTGTACAAAGCCAAGTCCCTGAAGAAATGTTTGGTGGAACCAAGCCATATCACCCAGCATCAGTGGATGCCCTTACCAATGCAAATTTCTGCATCCAGGTTCCAAAACCTTACGGAAACCATTCACAGAGAAGTGGAGGCTGTTGTGCCAGCAGATGCCTCTGAGTTTTGGAATAAGTGTAATGTTGAGGTGTGCCCTGACTTCACCCTGCTGTCCACAGACTTGTGGCCACATTCTGTCATCGCTATCACCTGATTGCCACACCCACCTGCACACCTGCTTCCACCTCCCTTATCCACGCCACCTGGCCGTCCACACCCACCTCCTCATCTGTATCGCCAAGTCTCCCACCGTCCTCTCATTCCCGCCGAGATCCAGCTGCACAAATACCAGCCTTGAGGCCTGTCCTGTGAAGCCACTTCAATATACCAAGGATATTTTTTTCATTATCTGGCTTCACTAACCCTAACATTTGCTGTCTGGATCACATGAAGATGATGAAGAAACTACTCTAAAAATGTCACATTAAAAAAGTTAAAAGTGATGACAGACTGTTTCTGCTAATGGAGCAAAGAGTGGGAAAGTACTGAAATGTTGCATTTATAATCACGGGAGCCAATTAACAGTGAGTGGATTATTTTTCAAATAAAATGAATATCTTGTGTTTTTATTTCCAGTTCTCATCACGCAGGTGTCTCATGTCATTCTGAGCTGCAGTGATGGAATCAGAGTATAAAATTAGTCACACTTTCAGCTGCCACTCTGGGGACAAAATCAACTTTGCACAATTAAAATGAAGCTAAAATCATCAGCATGCGTTTGGTGTTTTTAATGATCTTTTGGTTTGTTAAAAGCTCAGTTTTAAAACCAGAGTGGACACAGAAAACCTGAAATAAAAATATTATTCTACTAATCTATAACAATATATACTCTTTAGGTTTGTTTTACCTGTCACTCCAAACTTTTGTCTGTGTTGGGATTTTTATTTTCAGATTGGTCAGTGGTTGGGTGTTCACAGACTGAAATCCAGTCCTCTGATGTTAATCTGCTCCAGAGCAGGTTAACTACTCAGCTTACATTATCCAGCCTAGTTACCAGAAGAAAATCTCGATATTGGTAACCACAAATACATTATATTTGCACATTTCATGAATGTTATATCAACATTTCTAAAGTAACGTAGTATAAGAGCTGACTTTGTCTTCTAGTGGTGAAGGAGATGGTGGATGACGTGAATATGCCTGCCAAGCTGCAGGCCACTGTTTGAGATCAACAAACAACAATATCTAAAGTGATTTAGCAAGGCATTGTTCTCAGTGGCTCTTTTTAGGCAGCAAACGTGGGTGTTTTGTATTGACCTGTTGCTGTTATTCCAGCAGGGATATTGCCACAAGCAGTTGCTTTTTACAGAGAAATTGTTGCTTTTCCAGCAGCCATTGTGTAATCAAACCGGGTGTTTTAAGCTGAAACACAATCTTTTTCTAACCATTACCAACTGGCTTTTGTGCCTAAACCTAACCACACGTCAACCACAGCGTTGCTGAAATGTAAAGTTTGAACAGATCCATTACATAATATCTGCAAATGTAAGTTACAATGCCAGGATTTGCTCTGCCGATTGGGTTAGTCACTGAAGTGATTTTTCCCAGTAAAAATGAGCCAGCTTCATAGCACTGAAAACCCAGGGTACCCCAAACTGACTTCCCAAATCCTGCTTTGTTATTTGTTCATTTCTCATATAGACTGTATATATAATGGTATGAAAATGAAGCCCAAATATCTCGGATATGGCTGGATATTCATCATCTCATTCTGCTGGAAATTTGTGTGAAATTCTGTCATGATTTGCATAACAATTCTTTAGGTTATGGCCAATTTTTTTTGTGAAGTCACAGTGACCTTTGACCATCTACCACCAAATTCTCATCAGTTCATTCTTGACTCAGTGTGGATGTTTATGCCAAATTTGAGGATGTTTCTGGTAGGCCTTCTTGAGATATCATGTTCAAGAAAATTAGATGAATATGACTCAGTGTGGACGTTTGTGCCAATTTCAAAGAAATTCTCTCAAGGTGTTTTTGAGATATCACATTCACTAGAATGAGACGGATGCTAGGTCACAGTGACCTTGACCTTTGACAACCACATTAATCAGTTTATTGTTGAGTCCAAGTGGACGTTTTTGCAAAATTTGAAGAAATTCCCTTGAGGCGTTGTTGAGATATTGTGTTCACAAGAATGCGACGAGCTCGTGGACAGACAGACGTATGGACAACTCGAAATCTATCTGTTGGAAGAACTTATCAGACATGTACTTTGAGCTTTAGTTTGGCCCTATGTCCTGTTCATAAACATGGAGGGTGTTGGGGTTTATGGATATAATGCGGCCAGCCACCAGGGGGCGATCGAGCTGTTATGGCTTCCATCTTTATATTCAGTCTATGGTTTGTTATTATTACAATTCGGGTTTCCTGTTCCCTTCCTTCTTTCAGTTACCTGCCTGCTTCCTGTTACCCTTCTGCCAAACCTACCACGCAACTTAGGCTTTTTATACCTGAACACTTTTGAAATATACCACTGAATTCATCCTGCTGCCTTTTCACCCATTTGCATTTGGGTCCAATCCCCATCCTGCATAACCCATTGTGACAATGCAATTATGGTACATGTCAAGAGCTTGAGGAAGCCTCTTTATGACTGGCTGTTAATCCACATACCAGGCATTGATCACTGTAGTTTATTTCACTCCATCATCAATACAAACCCAAACTGTTTAGCGCAGAAGTGCCAGCAAACACAAATGTTGCCAACATGATGAAAAGGAATGTCACAGCGCATAAACATTAAATACCTTACACTCACTGTTCTGTGTGCATGTAGCAAAATAAGCATTCCTGTAAAATCTCAACAAACATGAATATTTGTCTCAAAGTCGGTGGCGGAAACAAGAAGCAAAATCTTCTCACTGTTGGCTACATGAAAGCAGCCTCCTGCTCTGTTTGGTAAGAGTCTGGTTAGGATCAGTGTGTGGAAACACAGCTACAGATGTGTGTTCCTGTTTACACTGAGCGGGAGGTAATTGAGGAAGTCTGGCTCTCTCCTCAGGAGCTCACTGCTGCTCAGTGGGAGCCGTGTTACCACTGAACCAAACATCTCCCATCTCTCTCCTGCTTTCTCTCTAACTCTCTCTGTTTATCTTTTTTCTCTGTCCTCACATGCCTCTGCTTGTCTATCCTCCTCCTGCCTTCCTCCTTCCCTCTCTCCTTCTTCCGCTGGGGGAAATATTTGCTACTTAGTGGGAAAGATGCCATGTCACCCAAAAGGAGCCGCACCAAAGAGGCAGCTCGATTCTCCTTTCTTCTGCACCTCAGCAGGAGAGCTCAGTTTTCTAGCTTCATCCAGGGGAGCTGTGTTTGTGTCTGTCAGCAGCACCTCCTTTAACCTCCATATCAGAGGACGGAGGGGAGCAACTAAATCAACTCCCGTGTGCATGCAAATGAGTGCATCTTTTAAAAACTTTCCCAGAAAACGCATTCAGTATTATTGCTTTCCACTCAGCACCTGCTCATTCTTACCTGGAACTGGCCGGTGTAGTCGTCGTCTGTCGTGCCCTCTCTGCCCTCCTTCAGCGCGATGAGGGTGAAACCTCTGAAATAAGCAGGACTGGTTGCCAGGAGGACCACTGTTGAAGAAGAAAAAGAGAGTTAATTTACACCACAGAGACGCTGAGCAGCTAAGACATACATGGACACAATAGGGTCATGATGCGGGGGTGACTCTGGATGATGCCCCAGAAACACTCAGCATTTCTGTGGGCATCAGTGTGATGTGGAAGAGTGAGAGTTGTAAATAGAGGGTTGAAATAAAGTTTATAAAGTGCCTATAAATTTCATGCAGGGACAGTGGAGCAGGGAACGGGAGCCACAAGATGAAATGTGGGTGGAATTTTATCACTCTTGTGTCCTAACCTTGCTTTTTCATACCAGCCCGTCTATCTTAAAATTAGCTCCGGGTGCTGAGAAAGAGGATGTCAATATTTTCAATCTTATCCAGTTTTTAAAAAGTGAACTTATTTGCTACTTAAAGGCTGTGAAAACTTGGGGAATAACTTTTCTTCTGCCTTGGGTGGTGTCCTTCACAGGTCCCTGATAGCTGATTAGAATTTAGCCCTGGTTTGCTGAATTTGGCATTGCAGCCAAAAAGTTGCATGATACGGAGTATGACGTCAGTGGAAACTTGAAGACAAGACTCTTGTTTTAGAGGCTTATGTCAAAACTTAAGCCTGCTAGGTCTTAGAGAATCTCCCCATTGTAGCACTAAAGTTATTTTGGTTGTTGTGAATACAGTTTGGATTAACAGAGAGAGTTAAACAGTTTTATTTTTTTACGGAGATAGAAAAGTTAAACTAAGTTATGACATTGAAAATATAATGTTTTAATGAAATTGATAAAGGAAATATAGGAAATGAGAAAAGCACCATGCATGTCAGAGTTTCCCACGTTTCCACACGTTCTTTATTTGTGGTGGCATTCACGATTTAAACATCTGATGCCACATTTTGTATTGTATATATATATATATATATAGATATATATATATATATATAATATGCATACAGTTTGGTTATTCATTGTCCCGCACTCTTGGAGTGCAGAGCTCTGGACACATTGCAGCAGAACATCAGGTACAGTGAAAATGAAATGAAACATAACTGTTCATACTGTGGTGTTCATTCAGTACGATCAATACATCAGTTATACATCCCCCGGTCACAAACTGTTGCTGAGGAAAAAAATAACTCATTGAGAGCTCTGTCTGTGCTGCGTTCATGGACACGCACGAACAAATTCCTCGTATTGTGTTAACTATACCTGGCAATAAATCTTTTTCTGATTCTGATTCTGAAAAACTCTGATTATAGAGAGGGGACACAGAATAATACAAAGAGACACGCACACATTTGAAATAGAAAAAAAAAACCAAAAGTTTGCAGTCATCGCCCTGCCTCTAAGTATGCAGAATACATGTACACTGCTGTCACTGCCCCTCCCATCAAGCACCTCCTATCAATGTATATCAAAAGAGTGACAGGAAAAAAAAGTGACAAAATAATGTAAAAATAAAAGAAAATACTTTTTAATGACCATGTTTTATTTTTCAGAGGAACTTTTTTTTCAGTAGCAATTCTTACTTTTTCAAAGCCAAATTTTATTTTGACACCATAACTTACTGTCACTGTTATAGCTGCCTATATATTGATAGTTTTTGGTTGTTGAGAACTTCTAAACTCACCTAGAACCTTTAGGGGTCAGCAGCTTAATTGGAGCCAGATCAGTATGTCTCTTTCTCTGTGGCTGTTTGTGCGTGTATGTGCATGTGTATGTGTATGTGTTTTGCATGTGTGTCCCCTTGCCTGCAGGAAGAGGAGAGGAAGTGAATATAGGTCAGACATTATTACACTAAGTAGCCTTATCAAACCACAACTCTCCCTGCAGGAGCCAGAGGAAACGGACTGACCAGTTTGGAAATTGTGTCCCCCAAGCTGCAATTTATAGTAACATTTTACTATACTGATTACTATGGCTAATGCGTGCAATGTAAGGTGGTTGGACATACTCAAGTTTGCTGGAAATATAATAAAATACAGATTATTGTGAATTTTGGGCTGCATGTTCCCTGTTTTCCAACTTGATCAACAGTTAATTTAGCACATGTTTACGCGCTGATTGCGCAGACAGACTGAAAAACTCTACCTCTGTAGGTGCTTCCCGGCTGATAGGTTTCCGGGTCCCCCTCCACTCTGAGTCTGAACTCATGGTGCCCATCCCTCCGGGTCCCCTGGGTCTGCGCCCGGAGGATCCTCCCGCAGTACCCGTCCGACCTGCCTCCGGCGGGCTCCTCCACGAAAGCGATGGCGTTGCACACGAAACTCGAGACGAAATAGTACTGCAAAAACAGCAGATGTAAATACATTCCCATTTCGGATCCCGGATATGAGTGCACAACGATAGTTCAATCACAAATTAAAAAAAAAAAAAAAAAAACAACAGCGGAAAGGCGAAACAGCGGTCAGAGGTTCAGTTCCAGCCCCTTCCCCAGGAACTCCCACCAAACTACAGCAGCGTCACAGTCAGTGGGAAAGGTGAAGAGAAGGAGACGAGTCCATCCTGAACTGAAGAGAGCGCGTCAGGGGCGCACCACGTTGAAGAGGTGCTGAGCGAGGAGAGAGGAGCTGCTGCTACTGCTGTTCCCGGATCAGTGAGCGGTGTTGATAGAGAGCCTGGGAAGCAGCGGGGGGCCGCCAAATAACCGAGCGCGGGTGCACGCGGCTGTCTCCTTGACTTGAGGCGAGGGAAGGTCCAAACTGGAGCTCCGCACTTTAATAAGAGCCAGCCCTCCCCTAATACACAAACATAGTTACACACGCGCGCGTACAGCACCCTAAACGCGCTGCCTGTCTGTGTGTGTTCAGATCTGACACGCGGAGCTGCCTCTAATACACATATTGTGCCATCTGTTCAAAAGCAAAGCAAATTTTAGATTATCTGTACACTGCGGAATAAAAGAACTGGGTTACATGTGACACTGCACACTCAAAAGTAAGCAGTCACATTTAAAGTGAGCAATCTGCATTAATCCGCATCTCCTGTGCGCATTTTTGCTCCACAACAAAAGTTCCATGGACAAATAAACTTTGATCGTTTAATTTGTGTGCTCGAAATACACTAGGGCTTCAGGAGACTTGAAAGATACTAGGAAGTTAGATAATGTCATTTTAACCTCAACAGATACAAGAATGGTTGCACTAAAGTTAATTTTGTTCCTGTGCGTAATTGCGCATTATCGGTGTCTCCTGATTTATAAACAAATCACCTTTTTATATCACTCAATTACAACAACAGAGTGCTAATTGATGCCTTAGAAAGCAAGTCCACCTGATCAAAGGCACCAGAATACAGTCTGAGCTGCGTGCCAATCCGGAAAAAGCAAACTTCAGCTGATTAAATTAAACACTCCACACTGAGTCTAAATTAATTTAATTATAATAAATCTGTGTGTGTGTGTGTGTGTGTGTGTGTGTGAACACGAGCTGTATTGTAAGATTTTGCTATTTTACTTGATAGTTTCTTTTCTCAATGGAAATCTGTGTACGCCCTCAGTTTTCCTCACAACAACTTCTCACGCGCTGACTTTAACAAACACTTTTACAACACATACGAGCATTTACAACAGGAGGCTGTGTTTTGGCCAGTAGGCGTCACCAGAGTATCTTTGCACCTTTGGGTACCCTGGAGCTGCTGAGTAAATTTGTCATTCTCCTCATTACTGCACCCTTTACTCCAACATCTCTTCAAGTTTTATCATATTGTAGAGAAAACTATGAGGGATTATGGAAATGTAGGGTTTAAGGTTTCATGTATTAATTGTGTAGTTTTGACTCAGCTGAAGGAGTAAGTTGAAGTTGGGTAATATTCTGATCCATTTCCTTTTTTATCAGTTATTTTGTTCCTTTATGACATTTCATAATCCTTCTTTAGTCTGTCTGAATTACAAACATGCACAACTTCTCTTAACTTTATCTTTGACTTTTCTTGCATATTTAAAGTACTACAATCATATAATCAATGTCTATTTTTAAGTGCCAAATGTGTGTGAGGAAGTGTGTATGAATAATAAAATGTCAAGGAACTGAGCTAGATCAAATAAACTTGCACTAAACTAATTTGCTCATGTTTTTGTGGATTTTTGTCCACATGCCAAACGTGTGTGAGTCTTCGTGCCTGTGTGTGTGTGTGTGTGTGTGTGTGTTTGTGTGTGTGTGTCGAAACGTGGGGAGTGTTACTTTACTGAAAGCAGTCCTCAGAGCTGGAGATGGTTAAACTAAACAGCATCAGCCTGGATGTCTGTGTGTGATTGAACCCATCTGGAGTGACTCTGCACTATAAACTGTCTGACGGATGGCTGACGTCTGGAGCGCACCCTTGACCGAGAAGTGCAGTCAAAAACAACCCGCTGACCTTTCAGAATGAAAACAATGTGTTTGTACACCAGCCAGTAACATTCCTGCATTCAAACATCCAATTCTTTTATTCAGTTTGAGGAAATCCATGTGAAACACAGTGGCTGCCCTCCAGTCTCCCTCCAGGTGACCCTGGTGAGTAAAAGGAGTCCACTAACTGTGCTGACGCTGTCTTCAAACAAAGCTAACAGTGACAGCATAGTTAACAGTATTAAAGGTGGCACAATGTTTTCACAGCATTGAGTAATTGTCAAATGAGTCGTCCAGCGCTGCTAGCTAGCTCCCACTATGCCTGATCAGTGTCCAGTAAACTAGAGAGTAGCAAAATCACCCCATAGACCTGCAGAATCGGTCAAAAATAGATCTTTTACATAGCAGGCTATGGCATCATTAGCAGACATTAACTGAGCCCGGCGTAGTCGCCGGCGACTAAAATATGTCCCACTTTATGAAAAGTGTCTAACTGCGACCGTGGGGTCGGATGTCTTACTTTTTTCGGCGGTGTTTAGCTCCCCCTGCTGTGCCTTTTAGAAGCCTCTCTGTTCAGCCCTGGAAATCGAGGACGTTTTTACGGGACTTTGTTCAGTAAATTCGTGATGATATATCCGATATGGGGTGTCTTCCGTCCATATTTTAATCATATTTCGGTGATAAGAGTATTAGCATCGATGCTAAACGCCATATTGGTTTCCCAGAGTTCCTTTGGAGAGAGGTCAGAGGTTTGTTTTGGTCTTGTCGTCCAATCGGAAGACAGACAGACGCTTTGTATCCGCCTTCACTGCCATACGTCATCTGGAGCAAACTGCACTGTGATTGGTCTAATCCTGCTGTAGCTATCGCTCTGTTATTAGCGCCTCCTGCATTAGGATAAACGCTGGTAGTCCCTATACTAATACTAATACTAATACTAATACTAATACTAATACTAATACTAATACTGATAATAATAATAATAATAATAATAATAATGAGACAAGGGTAAATCAAGAGACAGTGTAACAAGCAGCAGGGCCTCATATGGATGTAAACTCTGTGTTGACTGCAGGCAGAGCAGGCAGGAGGATCGGGGCCCTCTCTGAAGTGTCAGGAGTGTGATGTGGCCCTCTGCAGCATCACAAGAGGAGCTGCTTTGCAGAATAGCACAGATAATGGGACACACAAACAACTGCAAAACAAGAAACGAAGGGACTTTTTTTTTAAAAGTGTGTCCATTTTTTGAACTATAATAGTTTAAATGTTTATTTTTTCACTTTCTGATTCCCAGGACTTATCACTAAAGATCTGTACAATTCAATTTCCGTCTTGTTTTTTCTTTTGTCTTTATGGTCTCATAACTATTTGTACATTCAAGTGACACCACTACAGCCTAAATATTCTGATAGCCCAGGTTGTCCTGAAAAAAAAAGTATATAACTTCATCGTGCATTGACAGACTGAGGTTTTAAGTGCATTATTACACAAAAAGTCCAAACGGCTTAGGGCTCAGAGGGTTAATGTAAAAAAAAAAAAAAAAGAATTCAGCAGGGTAACAATACAGCACCATTATTTAATGTTAAGAACAAAAAAGCCATTAAACATTTAGATGATTAAACAATTATATTATGAAGCATGTAACACAATACATGGCCTTATGAAATGCTGCTGTCATTTTTGTTTGTTTGTTAGCTTTTGAGTTTTTGTCCTCTCTTTGTTGTCTCTGTAGTTGTTTGTAATATTGTTAAATGAACTTGTGTACAACAAAGAAATTGAAAAAAAATCTAAATATTAGTATTAAATATATGTTTGCATGGATAGATGTAAAATACAGTCACCTTAATAAAATTTACATTTGTCTTTAGTCAACTTGCCTGCTTAAAGACTTTCATGACGGTAATAAGGTTCTGATGCAGGAAGCTTGGGCCAAAAGGGTGTATTAAATATGAAAATTGCACTGATCTTAGTGTGTGGAAGTCATTTCCTCTAATGGACTATAAGGGTCCTGAAAAAGCCCTCAATATTGTGCTCAAGTGTGTAATAGAATTTCCAATCCTTTTACAAAGCTTTTTTTACTCTGCTCACAGGATGAATTTGCTTCATTTAGTTCCTTATTTATGTTGCAAGTGATGAAAATGAATTGAATGCATTGAATTGTATTGGCTAAGTGCATATTGTTAAACAAACATATTCCTCACTTTGTCTTGCGTTTCCATAAATGGTGATGGAGATATTTTACTGAAGTGGAAGTGCCACCACTTTATATTAATTTCATTTAAGTGAGACTGCCTGTTTACAAATTAAACATAATTGAGGATTCAGTTAAGTGTTTAAAGGCCCATCGGCCACTTGTGTGGCAAGATGACTGATTGAAAAAAGCAACCAAATCACCAGAAATTTTACATTTATGTACATTATTAAGTGGCAGACACATTGAAACATTATATTATAATAACAGTGATAAACATGTGTTTAGGGTTAAGGCACAAAAGCACTTGGTTATGGTCAGACATGGATCATGATTTGGCTTAAAATACCAGGTTTTAAGGGCATAATCTCCACTAAAAACATAGTGATGTCTGCGTAAAAACAAAGATGTTTTTGGTCTCGAATGATGGTTTGCAGCTTGGCGGGCGTCACGCCTAAGTGGCACCTAATATATCATTTCCTTAACCTCCTGATGATAAAGACAGCTCATATACTATGTTATTTTATAAATGTGCAAATGCAACATTTTCATAGTTTGGAGAAATGTACAATATCAACCTTTTACGTCTTGCAACTAGGCTTAAAAAGGTCCAGTCAGATGTCAGATGTCCAAGCATGGAGGCTAGAGCTCCCTTGATGTGCTGAGTGTGGAAATAGAATGGACATTCCTGTTCATATCAACTTAGACACATTTTCAGAGTGGCAGCAATTTCAATGTGTGCCATTGCCATTGTGATCGTTAGTGGGATCACTTCCATATAAACTCCACATAAACAAACCAACTTGCGACTAGTCATAAACTCACAGAGGTGGGATTTTCCAGTCACGACGAAAATGCCGTTCTCAAAGCAGTCACTGTGACTGTGAAATCTAACAAAATCTAACAGCTCTTACCTGCAAGTCTTGGCAAAATTGTACTTAAAAACTTAGATGGATTCATTTTATTGAAGTGTAGCAGTAATTGTATTGTGTATACTACTTCACTCACAAAGAATATCTAATTTTACAGAGCCCCCTTAAATGTTTAGTATACACACCATAGTGTGTCCACATGTATCATGTCAGAAAAGGTCAACTTTTAGTGTTTTCATGAGAAAATAACAGACATTTTACATCTGCAGTGTTCAGCAGATGTGCAAGAATCACTTTAGATAACACTTGATTATTCATTGATTATTACCAATTTCTGAATATGGTGTCATGTTTAAGCACATATTGGGCCAAACTCATAAGTCATGTCAGTCGTCACTGACCAGTCAAAACCATCCAATTGCATATTTGTTGATTGTTTATTTATTTATCTATTTTTTTGAGTTGCTCTTTTACAATCTAATGAAAATGTTTGGATGTCTTATGTTGGGGGGAAAATGCAGATTTTTGTCATGAAAAGTTGACATTTCAGAGATACATGACATTTATTAGATGACAGTGTAGGATCTGAAGTACTTAGTCATCATGTCTTAATATAAAATCTAGTCACATTCAGGAAGTAGGTAGCTTTTAAAGTACTGTGGGGAGCTGGTTGCTCTTTGAACTTGAGTTTTATAATGACTTTCCCCGCTGTAATAAAGGATATAGGCTCTCTGCGTTATCCATTTAACAGTGGAAGGCTCACAGACAGAAAGCCATAAGAGACAAATGAGATCTATATATTAAATTAAAGCACTTGATGAAATCCACTGTATCTAATACTGAAAGCAAATTGGTCAAAGCTGAATTAAGTGGAAGAAAGAGAAAGCATAGGAAGGTGTTGGTATTTAGACTCGAGGCCAAGCAGCAAACTGTACAAAATGTTCTCATCCCAGGTCATCACATATTGCAGCTTTGCAGTGGACTTCTGCATCCAAACATTACCTTTTAGATATCCTTCTGCATCTACTCTTGATGCTCCTGAATATTGCTACCATGATGCTAACAAATGCACATGGAGGGATGACGCTGCATGTGGTTCTGTTTAGGCAACACAAGCACATGGAAACCAACACCAGGATGTCAACAAACGCGCATGCTGACACAGACGGTTAGGATTAGGCGACAAAGTTACAGATGGTTAGGATTAGGGGAAGCAGACACATGGTTAGGTGTAAAAAAAAAACCCATCACATTCTAACGGGAAGCAATCGGTCTCCCACATCAAAGTCTGGGTTTGTTTGACCCATCCACCTCCCACCCACTCTATAGGTGCCCTCCCTCTCCTTATATTACATCGTTACTGGCAACCTGACACCATCCATCATGCACACGTGACACCTACTATCTGTGTATCATGCTGCCATGGCAGGTACTGTCGCCGACATATAATTACACCACGTGCAGTTCTGTCCGGCCACATTTTCAGCTGACGACATCCAGCAGTGTATCATACAGACTCAAAAGATGGCTTTTGGTGTTAGGATCTTACACCAAAAGCACTGCAAAAGCGACAGTATTTGACAACTTAGGAATGAGAAAAGGCTGTCTACTATCTGTTTAGCGATACCATCAGAGGCCATTTGCCCACTGTAAGCTACATCACCAAAATAAAATCGTAACTTAAAGCTTCAGTGTAGTTTACTACTACCAACACTAATACAGTTCAATCATTGGTAATTTAACAGCATCTTTCAGCTCTGTAAGCCGCAGTTCAAATCACCGGTGCCTTGACACATCTTTCCTCCCTGGCCTTCGTTTAAGATGAAAATGTTTTTATCCCAACAGATTTTACTGTTTTCCTTGACATTGCCAATAATTTTGATATTGTTTTAGGTTGTGTGATGTATTCTATTTTGCCTTTTTACCCTGTAAAGCACTTTGGTCAACATGGCTGTTTTAAATGTGCTATATAAATAAAGTTGACTTGACTTGACAACTGCAAATAAATCTAATATATCAAAGGGCACAATTGGTGCCTTGCAAAGCTGTATCAATAAAGAAGACTCACAAGCTATATATACATATATATATATGTGTGTGTGTGTGTGTGTGTGTGTGTAACTTCTGTGGAGGAAATAAATACTGAACATCAGCATGTACACTAATTTGGCACACTTAGAGCAATGTGTGCACTGCTGTTTTACTATATGTATGACTCGAGGGGCTGCACAAACTTTGATGCAGTGCACTGAATGATAAGCTTCATAAATAAGACGGATAGAAATGAGATGGAAATGATTTGGAATTGCAAACAAGATTGATTCCTGAGATTCATTTGGAATCGTCAAAGATGAAATGCCAATGAAATACCGGTCTGTTCCACTGAAAAGACGAGATGCACATAGTCCCACATTAGAGTCAGTTTCTTTTCTATTGGCTGTCTCTTCTCACTGGAGCGCAGCTCTGGTCCGGTGAAAATCACCATCCCGAAACGTCTGATGGCCATGCAACAGTGTGTCTGCCAACAAATTATAGGGATTGAACATCCATTACAAAATGTCAGTCTGCCGCACTTATCCAAAACTATTTTGAAGCATGAAGCATAATTTACATGCACTCATACCTCCGGAAGCTAAATGAATCATTCATGACAAATTGGTGGAGATATAACGCCGTGAAAGCACGTGTATGGATATTACTTTCATGCAGTCCCCATGCATGGACATCTCTGTTCCATTTCCAAACCCCCACTGCCCTGACACTCACCACAAATATCAGGCTCTGTCAATCAAATTTAACAAGCTATAGATGGAGGGAGGCAGTGTTGGGGTGGTGGTGGTGGTGGTGGGGGTAGATGAAGCCCTCAGAACCAGACAGAAAAAAGACTGAAAGTAAAGAGATTCAGAGGAATGACAGAAAATTGAATTAAAGCAACAGCAGGTAGAGCAGTGTATAATGACACCAATCTGTGTATACTGTGTGTCTGTGGAGCCAAGGGTTTCACTTCAGGTTGTCAAAGTCTTCTGATTACCAATTAAGGACCACCAGGAGCAAAATACAACACAATTGAGTCGCTTTATAGTTTTGGAATAAATGTTAAGTCGAGGTGGGAAAAATAATCTCCCTGCTCACAGTTCTAATGAGAAGAAAACTCAATGTTTCAAACATAGTTCGACTTTATCAAATCTTGAAACAGCATGAGCCCTGAATATCCATAGCAGGATGGAATAATTGAGCTGACATTTGGAGAGGAAGCAGGCAATCAGCTCTTCTGTGTTTTGACTGCTGCACCTTTACCTCCAACTCATCTACACTCATATTAATGTATTCTGACTGCATGAGATTCTCTCTTTTTCTGTACCGCCTGCTTTCACATCCTCTTCCTCGTCTCACCCCACACTTCTCTTAAAATGCTCTTATCAGACACACCAGCAGTGTGGAAGAATGTATGGAAATGTTGGACGCTGAGCTAATCTGTCCACCACTTTGTTTCAGACTGAAATATCACAACAACTTTGGGTTTCTCACACATTAATTATTTTTGGTTGCCCGTTACTAATTTAAAAAACTTCAGTCAGAAATAGATTTTCTAATTTTAGAGCAGGACTGCTCATTAAGGTTACTATTGAAATACACATACTGTTTGGCTATTCATTGTATCACACTCTCGGAGCACAGAGTGTAATCTGGGCATCTGGAGCAGTAGAACCTCAGAAAATAAAACTATTGTTTATTCTGCTGGATCCAAAGTTTGCATTCACTTGCAACTGCTGCTCCCTTTCATCCACCAATCTCATCTAATCAGCTCTGAATGTATCGACAGATCAATTATCCATTATCACAAACTACTGCTGAGGAAAAAATGAACTCATGGAGAGCTTGACCTGCGAACAAACAGAGGTACACTCTAATTCTGTGGGACATAATGCAACTATTAGATGGACTCTCAAAGCATTTAGTGATTAATGGCCCAAGACGATGAATCTTGATAACTGGTCATCTAGCACAGCCTACATGTGCAAGGGTGTAAGCTTTGTTTCAACACTGGGCAGAACATATATGAAACAGGGGGCTTAGTGAACCTTCACCAGAAAATTTCCTGCATTGTGGCATTTTTATGAACCATTTTGTTTCTCTTCTTTATCAATTTACGGTGCAAATGTCTTTTATTTTGTCAGAAGAAGACGAAAAGTCCTTTGCTACTTTTCATGTATGTTTTTTATTTATAACTGTTTATCTGCAAAACTAACCTCAGCTGTACTTTGTTAACAATGACAATGCAAACATGCTGATATTAAGGAGGCGTACAGCTTGCAAGGTTCACCATCTCCATCTTGCCTGTTAACATGCAAGTATTTGCCAACTGGCACTTAACCCAAAATGGAGCTGAGGATAATGGAAACTGTGTAAGTTTTGCAGGTATTGAGTAATAAACCAAAATATTGGACAAATTGGAAAGAATTTGACCTCATGGTATTAGTAGACAATTAGTTACATCAGAGTTAATGACAGTAATCACCTAAGTCAGTAGGATTCATGCTCTGGGGATCTTGGATGTCTGTTCAAAATTTTAAGGTAATCCATTTAAAAAGAGTTGAGATATTTCAGGCTTGACCAAAATGGTGGGCAGAATGACTGACCAATATTGCCCTCCCTGGAGCCATTTTGTTAGCATGGCTAAAAAAAAAAAAGGGAAAAAAAAAAAAGATAACAGATGTAAAATCATGCTTGAATATAAGAGCAGTGCAAATGTCAGTGCACATACTTTTAGATGAGATGACATTTTGAAGAAGCTACTCTCTGGAAGTAATGGTGGCCTCCTAACAGCTCGACTCCTCTTTAGGTCAGGCAGGAGTGGCACATGTTCTGTCTGACTGTGAAAATTACATCACCTCATTGACAAATGTCCTTATTGTTACTTTCTGCAGCGTTGGGTATCACTGACGTCATTGCTGCTCAGTTCTGAACAAATTCTTTTCCTTGATTTTTCCATTCAGCGATTCTGGTAAGAACAGAAAGTCAGTTGGATGAATCAGTGGCCATGAAAACATACTTTTGCTTACTTTGATCCTTTTTTTTCTAACTCTCGACTTCTTTCTCATCCTCCTTTCAGCACCTCGCTTCCCAAAAAGGCATCTTTTTTTACCTTGATAGCTGGAGCTAATGAGATTGTATTCAATATTTTTTGGAAAAAAACTAGAAAAAAACTACATGCATCGAGTCAGCCTTCACAACAGAGAGTTGGGAAAGGCATCACTCCAAACAAAATGCTACAAATTTATGCCACTTGAAAAAAATGAATCTGAGATGTAGTTTGAAAATTTGATTCAGAATTCAGTAGTTCAGCTAAACGCTGTTTACAGGGAGCTCTGGATTACCCCAAATACCCGGGACAGTGATGCTGGAGCCAGGAATCTAAAAAAAAAAAAAAAAAAAAAAACAACCCACATTATTTGCATGACCACATACCACTGAGGGGAAGTGAGAAAATATTTGATAATTTGGCTGAACTGACCCTTTAAGAAATGTAACTTTGTAACATTTTCTTGACTCAAATTGTCATGGCCCAGGCAAAAAAGAGCTGTCAATCTGTCATGTAAATTATAATGTGGCAGACCTCGTAATTACTTTTCAAGAGCCAGAGGGAGCTTCAAATGACTGTAGAAATGATGATACCACATCTGCATATCAAGCAGCCCTATGTGGTGTTCCTGCCCATAACGATGAGAAACTATGACCTACAGTAAATGCTGCATGTTTGTCTGGAGATTTAAAGGATTTAAAACAACTTTATTTTTGTGACAATATTTTTCTTACATTTTGTGTTGTTATTTTGGTTCTATTACTATTGTTTTGATTCAGATGCATTGTAAGCATGAGGGCTGGAGGTTCACTGCCAGGAAATAGTTTTTTTCTTGCATTCTGGTTAATATTTATGCACCAAATTATGGTAGGAATGGCTTTTTTATGTAAAGGGGAAAAAACAGGTGGCAGGTGACAATTCAAAATCTGAAAATATAAGGACATATAATACAGTAACTGTGTTAAAATTCATTTAACCTACTGACTAGCATATGCACAATTTAAAACAGTAGGCTGTATGGGTACCTTTTTGCTTACATTTCTTTTTTTTTTTGGACAATGTAAATTTGTTTCTGTTATAGTTTCATTGTATCCTTTGTTGTCCTATGCAAATAAGCCTTGCTCAAATCTCGCTAAGTTGAGGGTAAAACTTTCTTGGTACAAGCTATTTTTGGAACATTTTAAGAAATTATGCTTTCAAAAAGTGATGGGGAAAAAATACGCCATTTCATTGGGTACATGTTTCCAGCCACCCCAATGTAAATGACACCTGTAAATTTCATTGCACAGCACAATGCCACAGATGTTGCAAGTTTGGTGAGCGTGCCATTAGCATGCTGACTACAGGATTGTGCACTGGAGCTGTTGTTCTTAGATTGAATGCTAATTTCACTACCATAAACTGTCCACAATATCCGTTCCTAGAATTTGACAGTACATCCAACCAGTCTAGTTAACTTGCAGTTTGTGCAATTTTCTTTGGTTATGCTAGCCAACTGTTTCCTCAGCTGTCAGGTGGCAGGTCTCAGGCGATTGTGCAAGTGAAGAGGCTGGATGTGGAGGTTTTGGGTTGGTATGATAACATATGATCTGTGGTTGTAAGGCTGGTTGGATGTACTGCCGAACTCTCAGAAACAACACTGGAGAAAGCTTATGATAATGAAATGAACATTCAATTCGTGAGAAACATCTCTGGTGAACAGTCCTGCAGTCAGTGGCAGTCAATACCACAGTCTCTCAAAATTTGCAACATCTGTGGCTTTGTGTTTCACATTTTAGAGTGGCTTTTCATTGTGAGCATCTCAAGGCACACCTGTTTAATTATCCCGCTGTTCAATCAGCATCTTGATATGCAACACCTGTCAGGTGGATAGATTATGGATTATGTTGTCAAAGTGCTCACTAACACAGATTGAAACTAAATTCTGATCAAAATTGAGAACTAAGCCTTATTTGTGCAATAAAAGCACTTTATTTCAGCATTCATTTTATATTTTTGTTCTTTTTTTAACTGATTATGATGCAAGAAATGATGGACTGCAATTTGAAACAATGGCATAAGTGACTGAAAATGGTCAGAGGTCAAATGAAGCTGTTTAAACGGTGGGTCAGTGTCTCTGGAGTTCTTTCGGCTGTGGGTTTGTCTATGTAGCAAAGTGCTGCTGAGTCCATCCAGAGGGAGCTGACATGAATATATAAATGGAAAAGTTCATGACACCATATTGTAAGTCCAGAGAAACTGGTGCACACCTCATCAGCAGAACAATAACACACACACACACACACTAATACACACATACAGAACCAGAAGTGGCACTCACATTTATAACACCTATTCTCTCCCTCTCTCTCTCGCTCTCTCTCTCTCTCTTTCTCACACACACACACACACACGCATACACACACACAGAAACACTTTTAGATTTACAGTTCCTGTTCCTGTTCCATTTCTCACCTAAAAATTGAATGCCAGGTTGCATTTCTTTCTGCTTGGTCATGATTTTATAATCTACATTTCCTGCAAGAATTAATGTAAAGATTTTGCAACTAACAGCACATAATAGGTTTATAGGATTCCAGGTAATGTTTGTCACAGCTAAGTTTAAAGTTTCACAATCTACTGTTGCAGGAGTAAGAACAATTTCCTCAACCATGCTGCGATCATTGCATGATGAACAGGAAAAATACTTTTTAGAAACAAAAGGTTGCTAACACATAGAAGCAGAAACTTTGTCGACAACATTGTCGGAGGGTGTCTCTGAAGGACATACTGCAAATATGCCGCAGTTGTATTTTGTAGTCCACGAGAGGCACTGTGTGTCACAAAACAATAAATTTGTCCTCTTCTCATTGTGGATTATTGTGTGTTATCGACAAAACTAAGCTGCTACAGATGTCTACTTTAATATTTCTTGATTTGGCAGCCGGGCTGAGCCTCTTTATCAGACGAACATTGCAGCAGCAGCATCCCGAGGGGGACAGGTTCTGGAGAGCCATGCTCGAAAATAATTTGAAAAAAAGGACTGGGTCAGCAATCTGTGTAAGAGGAAGTAAACTTTCCTCAAGCTGGCTTTTTCTGCCTTACCCCATTAGAGAAAAACACCAACTGAAAAGCAGCAGTAAGAGCTAAGTGGCAGAGGCACCGTAAGGTCGGTGGGTCAGCATAAGCCATCTATTTCACGTTAAGTACATCGGTTCACAAGATGGGCTAAATTATTACTTTTGGAAAATTTAGTTTGGCCTGCACAGTGGGTTGGCACTGTGTTATAAGTATAACTGTATATGTGCATTACAGCATAAATCATATCAGTTTGTACCAGGATCACATTTTGTTTGTTTGATTACTAGATTACACCCCACAATGATGATGATGCTTGTGTAGCAGATTTTTTTGTTTTGACTGGAGGGTTTTAGGTATTATTTCATTCAATCTGATAAATATCTTCTGCTCAAGGAAATCCCTGGGAATTTTGTCCATGCTGGACAATGCCCTATCTTGCAATTTACAATATATCCAATGTTCAGCATCAGTGTTAGGAATAGTGTGTGCCCTTTCTGAAGCAAGGCGTAATGTGAAATCAGGGTGCAGGACGGCATGGAGTGCGTCTACATTTTGTGACCTGAGACCTGAATACCCATCTTGTTACACACCACCAATTAACAATCACAGAGCCTAACTGTTGTTGTGGTCACCATGCAAAGATCATGTGTACTTTTTTGGTCAAACAAACTAAAAAAAACAACACAAAAAAAAAACAGCAGATAGTCACTCAATTTATTTAAGTACATTTGTGCTCCGCAGAGGATGTTAAGTTTTGACATTCTGTAGATGGTGATATCATCCCGCCTTTGTGAAAGATATCTTATAATGATGTGTTACTATGAAATTTACAGAGCACATCCTTGTTCCCACATGAAAACGTCCCCATGGTTTTAATGACCCCATGATCTCGTCAAAAATAAAAGAGAAAACTTCTATGTATGTTGTTTGTTCACTTCTTTTTGTTCTCTGTAATGAACATTACAGTTTCTATGAGCTGGTGGCTGGTTTATAACCTTCTCTCCCTGTTAGACCAGCTGTTGCCCCTCTTGCTGCTGGCCATTCTAGTCTCACAAGACTATTAATTGGCAGTCCTTCACCTTGATTAAAGGACAACTGTTTGCCACTGACAGCCCTCATTGCCTACAGGTGACGTGCTTGTAATGGCAGCAGATGGTGGCATGCGTTGGCTTTGCTCCAGCTGTTGTCTTGGCTAATGAATTGCTCATGTCAGCTTATTGTAGAGGGAAACCAAACCTGTGCTAACATATTAATCAACTTCACCACAAGCCCGGTAGAAAAGCACTATAAAATCAACTTTGAACATTTTCATTATAAACTTTTTTCCCCATAAACATATTTCAGCGGTACATGTTAAAGCCTTTTTTTGCTTGATCTTTTCAGTGATTTTTCAAAGATAAGAGCAAAATACAATGACTGTTATGTCCAACAAATAGCATGTACTCTCAGCTTTCCACCCATCCACCTTCAACCTCTGGTACATAAACAAAGACATACACATGAAATAATAATAAGTAAATAAATAAATAAAGGGGGGACATAACAACAAGACATTGTGTCATGCTTCTGTGTCAGGGTTTTGTTAATTTCTTCATTTGGTCAATTTGTTGTTTTATTTTGAAAATCTCTGCCTCATGTCATTTCAGGTCCCCACTTCCTGTCAACTTTCCCTCCTGTGATTACCTGCCCTCCCCTAATGTGTTTCACCTGTGTCTGACTGCCACACCTGTGTCTTATCTTACTCTCCCCTTGTGTATATAAGCTGTGTGTTCCCTTGCTTCTGTTTCATGTTAGCCTTCTCCCGCCTGTTATTGGACTGTTTTGACTCTGCCTCTGCCTAGCCCTTTTTGGATTTGTTTGACTGATCATTTGAGTACCACACCTGTTTTTTTGTGTTTGTGATTAGAGCTGAATTGCCTAATCAGCCTCTAAATCATGCATTTTGAGTCTATTCTAATCCGTATATTTGTCCAATATTTTGGACAAGATGTACAACCACAGATTGCTTTGGAATTTGGCACAGATATCCATGGTGCCCCGAGACTGATTTTTAGAGATTTTGGTGATTCCCCCAAGTTTTCTTGTAGTGCCAAATTTTCAAATTGTTCACTTCAACAGTGAAATAACTTACTATCTAATAAAATGGATTGGTGCACAATTTTGATGACAAGTTCTCATTACTCCATTTTGGCTTAGTACAGCCTACTACTGGCACTTTTTTTCTTTAGTATATCTACTTATAACTTATTTAGTCTCATTTTCAAACCTAGTGCTGACTAATTTTGAATGTTGCAGCACTGCTTGGACAGAAATGGACAGAATTTGTGGTTGTGCTCCATTACATTGCACCAGAAAAGAGGCATGTCCACTCGTGTCATATTTACATTACTGTCGATTGTAACCGATCTGAGCTGGACCTGATACATACTCATGAAAACTGCCGAATCATTTGTCCTAGGAATGAATGCTGATTGTAATATTTCCTGTCAAAGACAAAAGCCAGACGTCAGTGCTTTTTTTTTTTTTTTTTTTTTTTTGTCTAACGGGAAAGGGTCTTGAGTCATGATTAAGTAAAATAAAAATAGTTTGCTGAACCATGATTCATTCACCACAGACAGATGTTGAATAAAAACCAGTGAAACTTTTGCATCCGTTCATACAATCATTATCTGGAAATGAGCCATGTTGTTTAGGTGGACTGTAATCCTGCAGCAGTTTCATGCTGGTTTAATTCTGAACTGATGTCCTAGCTCTTGTAAACACTTCTCAAGGGAGCCGAACCTTTAGCATATCCCTTAAAAAGTATACATCCTTTTATTCCCTTTTGTATTTTTTTTATTTATTTTTGCTAAATCATTTAGCAGCGGCTGAACCTGAGAAATGCAACAGATAAAATCTTCCATTTTTGGGATGATTTGTTTTAGACCCCAAGGTGCCGGATACTAATGTTTTTAAAGTTTAGTGGAGGATGTTAAAGTCCTTGAAGATCCCATTTAAATCCTCACAATACCACAAGTAAATGTGTGTATTGGTGTGTGCAAGTGATGCTTTAAGAGTTGCAGCCTTTCCTGGAGCACATACTGGCTGTCCTTTATTACCTCTGTAAAGGGCCTCAGGCCTTCCAGACTTACAGCAGTTACAAAAGCTCTACAGCCCTAAATTGCCTGGCGACGTCCCTGAGCAAACTCATCCGTTTTGCTGCATTTATTATCATATTTCTAAATCCACCTGATACACTTTTGGAACTAATTGACCACTTTCTGTGGAAATAAAGCATCAAGGACAAACCGGGACCCCCTCATCTAATTTCCGTGAACATTTTCGGTATGGCCCGCAAGAGCACGCACACACACACGCGCGCACACACACACACACACACACACACACACACACACACACACACACACCTGCCTTATGGAGTTTAAAACTCAAATCTTCTGAATTCTCTGGTGAGCAGACTTCCCTCATATGTATGTTAATGAATCACTGTCTCAGCAAAACACACCCTCAGCAGCAGGGGAGTTTAAAGACCAGAGGCTTTAAGTGAACCTCACTGTCCCAGAAGACTCCCGTTCTGAGAAATGTCTCCCCTTTCTGTACCGTTCTGACATTTTTTTAAGACAGTTTTTGTCATTCCTCAAGTCAGCATTTGCAACAACAGGCTTTGACCACGGTAACCGCCCGAGGCAATGTGTAGCTGTTTTTTTGTGTGTGACTGTTTGAATAAATACTGATAAACGTGTGATTGTTGGTGTGTGAGCTTTGTCTTCAACGTGATTGACACCTGACACCGTGAGCAGCAGATTCTGCATAATGCTGGCTAAGCACATCGTCATCTTACCATTCACTAAGGAAGTTTGGGGAAAACTTGTTACTGACAGGGATGGAGCACCGGCTTTGTTATTTCACACATTCAAATGGATGCAAACATAATGTGATGCTTTTTAATAGCATCCTCCAGCTACCGACTGCAGCTCCTCCTATTGTCCTGGCCTCCCTGTATATAGCCCCAACACACAGAATTGTTTTCGTAAAGTGACTCAAACTTTTGTCCTTCAGGGACAGCTGGTGTAAATAAACTTAAAGCTCTGGTGCAATTCCTTTTAAACTGAACATGGTCTCTAATTAAGCCATTATCTAAACTTAACTTTAATTGACTCAATCATTTTGTACAATATATGAAATGTGACAGTAGTCAGTGTTACACATCGTGTTCAAAGGCCATAACGGGGGATTGTCTGTGAAAAGAGTTGCTTATACTGATGAATCTGCAAGAATTATGTTTGGAATCTGCGTCTCGGCTTAACACAGCTTAATAATGTCTTTTAGCTTATTTTTTAGTTTTCCACCCCACAACTGCGGTGTCAGTGAAACATGAATGCTCCACTCAAATCTTCCCCCAGCAGCACAGAAGATCTATACAATCAGCACTGTTTCAAGATTACTGTCAATACTTCAGTATTTGACCAAATATCTCCCCTTATGACATTGAATACTGGCCAGAAAAGTGTTTCTGCAGAACAATATAATGTCACAATGAAGCTGACCTTTGACTTTTTGAGTATAAAATGTCATCAGTTTATCATTTTAGAGGCATTTTAGTGACATTTTGTCATAAGAAGTGCATCAATTCTTGAGTTATGGCCAAAAACACATGTACTAGGTTGCAATGACCTTGAGTTTTGACCTTCGTCCACCAAATACTGATCAGTTTACTGATGAGTCAAAGTGGAGATTTGTGCCAAATTTAAATAAATTTCCCTAAGGTGATCTTGAGTTACGGCATTAATAAGAATGAGACAGACAAGGTCACAGTGACTTTAAATCTTGACCTATGACCCACCAAAGTCAAAGCAGTTTATTGTTGTGTGAAAGTGGACGTTTGGGCCAAACTTAAAGAAATCCTCTCTAGATGTTCTCGAGATATTGCATTCACAAGAATGGGAATGATACCCACAGTGAGACAGCTAAACTGTGGCCTTACTTACACCCTGTGATTGTCTGTCTGTTTGTGTTCCAGCTACATTGTAGTGGAGTTCCCAGATCTCATATTTGCAACCACAAAAATACAACCCCTATTCTAATAAACAACTAATCCTTAAAGATTAGTGGAATATGTGATTACACAGCAATCCCTCTGAGGTATGAGATGAATTTAGGAGATTTTAGTTTTAAATGCATGAGCTTTTAAATTGCAATGATTTCTTTTTAATTAGTGACAAACGCAGCAGGAGGAAAGGTGGTGGTGGGGGGTGTTGGCAAGAAAAAAAACGAGGCAGGAAATTGAATCAGCTTGAGTAAGTGATTGTTTATAAATGACCAGAACCATTAAGAAGAATGTTATTTTCGCCCACAATCCCTTTTAAATAGCTTGTTTTTACACATTGCTTCATATCCTGCTGCAAAGCTGTTGTTTGTTTTCACAGTTTCAAAAAACAAAAGATTAGGCAAGTGTGTGTTGGACTAAGATTTGGATATCCATTACTACAGATGGATGTCTTTTGATGTGCATTCCCACTATCTAAAGATGAAAGACTTGATTTCAATATTACTTCATTGTTGTTTGTCTTCTCTATGCATTTTTGCTACCACACTCATCTTCCAATATAGAGGGTCAGTGTCAAGACGTTTTATTAATGGCATTAAAGGTCGGTCTGACATTAGAACATCTCCTGGTCTTCCTCTGTTCCCTCACCGTCCACCACAATTTAATCTGGGCGGGAACTATTGATGGAGAATCTTTGTCTTTTGTAGAAACAACTGATGTTGTGGATATCAGGGAGTGAGAACATGTCAGTACCCCATTATGGTATGTTTAGAATACCTGTTTTATGAAGTAAAAAAAGGGTCCCTTCATGTGCAATTCTGTTTTTTCCTTCTATCAGACTGTAATGTTTTGGGTTTTTTTTTCTACAACTTTCAGTGTGCCTCCTTTCCCAATTTCCTAACCATCCATGCCAGCATTTGCTTTTGTTGACATCCCGGCGCTGGTTTCCATGTGTTTTTGTTGCCTAAACATAACCACATGCAGCGTGATCCCACCATGTGCTTGTGTTGACATCACAATAGCAGCATCCTGGATTGTAAACAACAGACACAGAAGGATACACAAAGTGTAAAATGTAGACATGAAAGTCCACTGCAATGTGGCAATATGGGACAACTTGGGATGAGTTCAAACAAAAGACATGGCGTGCTCACTGAACACTGAAGAAAGCCTAGGGCTGAAACGCATCTGTTTCTGTCTGCTGCTGTGCATTAATAAACAGTATTAAATACTTATCAGTGAGTGCGGATGACTTCTTTTACAAACTTGGGATGACAACTGGTTGCTGGTGACATAGGACCCTGGTAGCAGAGGGGCCTTCTGAGCTTAGAAACTGAGAAAATGCATTTGATTCATGCATTTCCAGTTTTTTAAAAAAAATTTTATTGCGAGACAGTGTTCTCTCCCGAGATTTTCTTTTGTTATTCTGAGATCTTCGCTTGTTTATTATGACACAAGGTGTCTAATTACTTTTTCTTTTGTGAATGCAATGCGTTTTTATAGGTCTCTGTGTACTCAAACCTATGTTCAATCACCAGCTTCCGAAGTAGCCTACTCCAGTAGATTAAATATTGTCGGTATTCTAGCCTGTCAGTCTGTTCTGCTGTTATACTGCATGTATAAACACACTGAAAACAAAACAAATATACCTTTGGCAAACTTTCAAAAATGTCACTACAAACCACAGACAACGTAGCATAGCGCAATGACCCGATAGAGTGACCATCCGGGGGGACTTAATTAAAAAGAGGAAGGTTGAGGAAATATACATTGATGTTAGTAGTGTAGAAGTAATGCAACAATCTCAACAGCAACATCCCCTCAATGCAGGACACAGAGAAGATGAGACACTTAGATTACAGAGGGAGGAAAAGTGAGGGTGATACACCATCAGCAATTTCTGTATCTTAAACGATGTGAAAAGTCCTGTTTTTAATTGGAGCCATTCAGTAAGTGAACAGTAGCATACACCTGCATGTGTAAAAATGACAGCAGGTCACTCCAATTATCTCGATATCAGATGTGGAAAAAGTTCCCGCAGAGACAAGGTATTTATGTAACCTTAGTGCCTGACATTTGAGGGTGAAATGTGGGTGGTTTTGTGTATGTATATGTGTGTTCGTACAAGTATATGATGTCTTCTCTGCCCTTGAATCCCTATAATGTGAGGGATCACAATGACAGTCTTAGCTACAGTGACCTGAGGCATATTCATGTTATTTTCCTTCCAGACAGACATATTGTTGAGAGTGTGAAAGAACACAGCATGCCGCAGATAACCTCCAAACAGCAGTGAAATAAATTAGATCTTGTAGAGAAAAACGCAGAAAAACATTTATTAGAAAAACTTTAGTGCTATAATATTCCATATAAAGTACCTGACGAATGCATAAAAGCAAGAAAGCAGTCTGGCATCACTGAAGACAACAAAAACACTACTGTTTGTCATTGTCTCGTACCTGACCCGCAGTGCATATTCCTATCAAAGTAAAGCAAAAAGCTATTACAGCTGCAATTATTTTTGTTTCTCATAAAAAGCAGCCATGAAAATATGCGCAAACACACACACACACACACGCACACACACACACACACACACACGCACACACACACACACACACAGAGACTAACATAAATCTAATCCCCAATCAACGCTCTGTCAATTTAATAAGACACACTGAAACACAGTGCATGTGTGCCAGCCTCCCATCCAGTTTTATTTTTTCCATTCTGTAATGATGTTTTTTAGTGTGCAGCAGAAACACAATATGCCGGCTATGCAGGCTGTAAGCAATTTGGCTAGGCTTGTTAGTCCAGATTAATTGTGTTAGGATGAGGCAGTGTTTTATTGCACTGTTGCCTACTGCTATTGCCTTGGTTTAAAAAGAACTTTGTTTTTCTCAGTATGTGGCTTCTATATGGAGAACCCCGGGAATGACTCCGAAAACCCGCAAATAAGTTAGCATTTCGGCACCTCCAGTTCCCTTGTCTCGAAGACGATGGGTTTTTTGAATGGGTTTTTGGTGAGAAGCCTGAAATAAGATATATGGTTAAAACAAGCTTAAGAGACTTTTACGTTTTGTTCTACATCATAAAATACTTCTGTAAATACCCTATTTGTGAACTTTGAAACTTTTATGTGTATCAAAACAGGTGGCTAAATGAGACTACAAGAACACACATGGTTTTTACTTTTGGCGACTGCATTTAGGCTTCAAAAATCCTAAAAGTTGTGTTTATTTAACTACTTTGCTGACCAAAACATTTAAGTACCAAAAACATTTGTTTACCGCAGAGCTTATTAGGGACAAGCAAACAAAAATGCATCTCGCCAAGTGCGATCGCTCCACAAACGCCTTGGAAACGCGTTGGGAAAAACAGCTGGGAGTGTCTGTGGAGTGGGGTGGGGGATGAGGGGTGTACTTTAAGCAGAAAAATTGAAAATAGGGGAACTCAATGGCTTTACTGGCGAAGCTTCTCTAGTGACACATCTCAGTGTGATCAGCCCCACAGGCTTTTTGACAAGGGAACCAAGGCGAAGCTGACTTCTATGTCGGCCTACAAAAAAACGTCATCCCTCTAATGGTTTTTCATATAAGATGGTCTCTGTGGCAGTGGGCTTTGCAAGTGAAGCTGGTGTCAAAGCAGTCACTCAACTCCTGAATACTTGACAAAATGATTGTGTAGCTTGAATGTCTTTATGAATGCGTGATCTTGTCGGCTATCATCCTACTCCTCTCGGTTTTTGAAACTCTCACTGTACATTCAAAAAACCTCAGATGGGAATCTGGCAACGTTTCAAAGCCCTAAACAATTCTCACTGAACAGCAATGGACCAAGCAAGGTGTTGCTAGGTTACAGCGCTGAAATGCTGGGAGTTAAGTGGACATCCAGTGGTCACTTTTCATAAAGGGTCTGTCACATCAAAATTCTATAACTCTGGAGATATGCTAATAGGAATGTATAAATGTGTGGGATGGGAGCTCCAGTCCATGTACACACAGTTGCTGTAGTTACTGTAGACTAAAATAGGAGCTCAATCATCAAACATCCCTTAGCAACTGGTGTTACTGAGTGTGGATTTCCACATCCATTATGTCGATCCAACTGCCAAAATAGATTTTTCAATAAACCTTTTGTTCATTTGTTTCATTTTCTTTTTCAGCTTCTCTCATTTCATCTAACAATAACATTATGAACATTCATGTGAGGCTCTGCAAATGAACAGTTCACCTGCTGCTCAGCAACAGACTGACTGTACTCTATAATTCTGATAATAAAGTGTCAAAGTAATTAGTTTTCTTATAAGATCTGCAAATTAGACAATAGCAGCGCAAACAATTAATCTACTGTGTCATGTTGTTTCTGCAGCCACCATCTGGCCAAATAAAAAAAAAGATTATTGCAGCTTTAAAAGTGACCAAAAATGCAGCCTCTTCTTATTCCAAAGTCGTCAAATACTGTTGCTTTTAGAGCTTTCAGTGTAAGATCCTGACGTCAAAAGCATGATGCATCGCTGCACGGTATCAGGTGAGAACATGGCCGTACAGAACCATTCATGGTGTTATTATATGCCTGGCAGACAGCTGGACGGCATCTGTCAGGGTAGCATGATACGCTGATGGACGCCGCTGAGTGGCGTCATGTTGAAAAAGTGGCAGTAACAACGTTATATAAGGAACACAAAGGTCCCCTTTAGGGTGGACAGGAGGTGCGGTGGGTGGATCCAACAAAACCCAGACTTTCATGTGGATCTCCTGTGTTTGCTTTAGGTCTGAATGTAATGTTTTTTTCTCTAGACCTGAGCATCTGCCCTTTTGCATAAACCTAACCATCCTTGCCAGCATGTTATTTACGACATCTATTGCACGTCTGTATGTCCTGGAAGAGGGATCTCTCCTCAGCCGCTCTTCTTGAGGTTTCTTCAATTTTTTTCCCCTGTTCAGGGTTTTTTGGGGGAAATTCTCAGGCAATGTGAGGTTCTAAGGACAGAGGGATGTCGTATGCTGTAAAGCCCTCTGAGGCAAACTGTGTTTTGTGATAATGGGACTTAAAAAATATAAAACTATATATACACATAAAACTGACTTGACTTGTTGACGTCTCAGCGCTGGTTACCATGTGCTTTTGTTGCCTAAACATGACCATGGGCAGCGTGATCCCACCATGTGCTTATGTTGAAATCATGGTAGTGCAATCCTGGAAGATCAAGAGCAGATGCAGAAGGATACCTAACGCGTAATATGTAGACGTGGAAATCCACTGGAAAGCAGAAATATGTGACAACTTGGGATGAGAAGGTGTTGGATTGTGGTCTTTCTCTCTGTTTGTGTATGCATATGAATACAACCCATTTACTTAATATATATGGACATTAAGGTTTACGTTATTCTCACTAATGAAGCTAGAGTGACTATAGAACAGATAAACTTATTTTAAAAATGGATGATGAATATTTGAACACAGTTTAGATTTCTACGTTTCAAGTGCCTAAAGCATACGTGCAATAATACACTCCAAGTTGTCTTTATATTATCTTCTGTTTGAAGTCATCACTTATGGGCAAATAAAAATGGTAAAGCATACATATGGAGCAGTTTGTTTTCAAACTTTGTGAGGATTCCTAGTCCACTTTCAGGGAGTTATCAGGACACTAAATCTGACAAAAATTCTGTCTTAAAAGTGTTTTATTTCATCACAAAACAGTATGCGTGGAGCGCTGCTCGTGTATTTTATTTCATATCAGCTCCCCAAACGGCAAATTTCATGCCTAGTTACAGCCTCCGTTAACAAGTTTTCGTGCTTTGTCTCCGTCTCTACACTCTTCCAGGCCTCAAGTAGTGTATCTGTCCCGCTTCATCCACATTAATGAGCTCCTCCTGCTGTAAGCTCTGATTTATACACCACGCTGCTTAGAGCTGAGGCAGCACAATTCTTGCCCATCTCCACCGTTTCTGCTCAATAAAACAAGAATAACACTACAAATATTCATCCCAACAGTATTTTATCCATTATGGAAAAAGAGGGAGAGGAAAAGAAAGACAGAAGATGGGAGCGGGACAGTGAAAGAGAGATAAATGGGAGAGTTCATTATCCATTATGAATGACTACCTCAGTGCTCCCCTCTATTCAAAATGATTTTTATAGCATCACAGAGTGCTGATGCAGTAAAAGTGCATTGTGTGTCTTGAATGAACAGGGCCAGTCTTTTGAGGTGGTGATGTCCTTTGTGTACGTGTTGTAAGTCCACTGAGCAGACGTTTCCAATTGGTGCAGCAGGAGCAAACAGCACCTTTAGAGTCCAAAACAAAAGAGGCGTTTAGGAGAGACTTGTTTTTGCATGGCGAGCACAGGTTGGAATGAGAAGCATAATGAATCGTGTTAATATTACACACTTTTTTCTCACAGATGGGCAAATAAACACATGCACATATTCATCTCATGAGGGTGGCAGCCTGTGCTCTAACCACAGGGAGAGGAATGATGATCCTTCAAGATAATGAACCATGTATGACAGTAGCCAGCGGCCTCAGTGGGAACACTGCCATACTGTGCGTGCGTGTGTGTGTGTGTGTTTCCTTGTTAAGAATTTCTTAAGGATAAAAAGATTCACGAGTAGAGTTTGTACATTTAAGAATTTAAGGTAAACTTTTTTGTTTAACCCTTTACTATCGAACATTTCCACATTTACAAATATCTTAATTTTACACATTGTAATCTGTGATGAGATATATCTGATGATGCAAATAAGGAGTTGAAGAGGGTATAATGTTGCAATTTGGGCTGAGAAGCCAAATGTCATGTGGCACAATGCCAGAAAGCAGAAATAGATAATGAGAATGAAATGTGAGTGAAATTAGATAATGACAGACGTAAAAGAAAATCACATCTCCATGGGCGCACTATGACATAGCTGTAGTCAGCACATTTTTTGATTTTTTTTCCTCCCATCATGCAGATAATGGAAGGACTTATGTAACACAAGCAACAACATTAAACTGTGATTACTGAGTTAAAACACTCAAGTGTTACATAATTGTTACAGGAAAATGTAATGTGATTACAGTAAAGCCTTACTCTGCATTTGCTCCACCATTCTTTCTGCGCTGAATGTCTATGGATGTGCGTGCCGGTCTATTGATAGCACAATTTAGGGTCCATGTCAGCCTCCAGCGATAAAAGGAAGGGCTGGTAGGTTATCATCCTCCCACTGCTAACATTAGGTTCAAGTAAAACTAAGAAGATGCTGCTGGGTCTGGTGTGAATGTCAAATATCCAAGTTAAAAATAACTTCACTGTGATTAGGCAGCTGGCTTGACTGCAATGCTTTTTGTTGTTTCAACTCAACACTTCAAAATAAAAGCCTTCTGACAGTGTTTCTGTGGATAGCAGCAGCAGACAGCTCTGCAGCAGCGCCAAAGCGAAAACGCCATTCAGCGAGGGAGCCAGAGTTCTCACGCAGGTATGGGTGTGGCATAGGTATTTGATAATGGTGGCTTTCTTTTCAGTGACATACAAAATCTAGATAGTTTGCAGTAAATAGGGAAGTGGACTGTGGACACTTCTCTAGTGAGAAACTTTGCATGGATACTAGTCAATTTAATCAATGTCAGACACTTCAGCCGACAAAGTGATGGGAGACTTTAAGGAAAGCTGCATGAAGTGTCCAAACTACTGCCGTGCCTATACTGATTCCAAGATCTTTCCTAAAGACTGACAAAAGTAAGATTTTTGCATCAAAGATGAGGGGTGTGTGTTATGCTGGAAGTAGTGATTTGCATTTTACTGAGGAGGAGTAATCTGATTTCATGGTTGACACTGGTGATGCATGTTAATGCCAGGTGTAAATCAGACATAGATGATGCTTATGTGCATTAAAAAATCTGTGTGCAGGAGATGCAAGGTAACACTCAGTCCTTCATGAACCCCTCAGGTTTTTGTTTTTTTCTCGGCATTGTGTTGTTCCAGTCAGGGATTGCTACAAGACTTGACATATTGTACATCAGCACACACTCATGCTCACACAGAGATACAGGGACAAGAGACAAATTGGAAACTTCAGTCATGCATCTTCTATTTGCCAGCAGGTTGTCATTCTCACCCTCCCTGGCTACTGCTGATATGTTGACAGGGAGCAAACTGCCTCTCAGGCAACCACAGATACTTGCTGCTCTTCAGATTTCGAATAAGGAGGGCTGCAAAAGAAAGAGTCACAGTCCTATAAACAAGGCATTTCCTGGGACTTGATTTACATTTGCAGGTTCAAATGCTTTAGTCGCCAATGTCACCGTAATTTATGACTCTTGTCGGTCAGTAGCAAAGGCGGAAGTAGCTTGACATTGTCAGGGCTGCAGATTGTCTCAAGGGAGAGGGGAGGCTGGATGTCGTCATCCCATTTCCAACCAGCAGTCAGTGTTGATTTGTTATAACCATGATTGTTTCACCAGGAATAACAAAAAACACAAAACATTGATCAGCCCCCGCCATTAGAAAGATGGATACACCGAGTATCTCATTTCCCATGTAGACGTCTTATCTATATTATGATGTTTAAAAATCTCAGCCATTGAACACTGAAGCGGAAAAATGTTTTTCTTTCTAAAGTAAAAACAGAAAGGCTGAGAATAATTGAAACACTGCTGTTAAAAGAACAAAAACAACAATCAATTCATCCCACCACTACAGTCCCTACTGTTTTAATTCAGTAAGTCTGACTTCAGTTTTCATAAAAACACGAGGGAAGAAAACTTTCTTTGTGCTTACCCCACGCCACTGAGAGCAGGTGCTGAGGTGATTTGTTCAATTTTTCAATGTGTTTATTCAGCTGGCATGTTGCAATATGGAGGCACATAAATGTAATTAACGAAGATGAAAATACCCAATGCAGGTGCTCATGTTGTCAGAGAGAAGGCAGGTGTTAGCTGAGCTTAGAATCACTTCTTTTCTGTTTGATCGACAAATGTATTTGTGGGGCCTGTCATCAGCGTTGATGTTATCACTGTTATAAAGAACTTTTTTTTGCTGTAATTGTCATAGCTTTTCCCTGTAGCATTTGGTTTAAATGATTTTTTGTATTTTGGCATTTGTTCCCAACATGCCAAATTAGTTTAAATATATTCAAGAAAAATAACTTGCAGCATTTCTTGTTTCACACAGTAGCTTGGTTTGCTACAATGTTAGTTCTTCGTCAGTAGGCTGTGGATCATCAAACTGCAGACTCTTTCTGAAAGAGTCACTGCATTCACATCCTAAAGGCCTGAAATTGTTCTACAACACTGATCATACTCTGAGAGGCAAGAATGAAGATACCAGCTGCCCCTGGCCTGACATGACATCTCGTATAATGTGGTCTGCATATTAAAGTGGAAATAGACACACTTTTGCATTGAATTATCATTATGAAGTAAGAGTTGGTTGCACAATGTAATGGCTAAGGAATAATGACAGCATTTGTTTAGATTAGTTCCCTTTAACCCTCACTTTCACTATGCAATTTTGTCTGCCACCGGATAAAATCTCCTGGGAAAAATTAAGGCTACATTTTCACCCTCAAAGCAAATGCAGCAACCACTGTGTAACCAATACCAGAAGAGGATTGTGCCTTTCGCTTAAACCTGTAGCTATTGGTAGCTATCAATAGCTATCCACTGCTACCAAAACAGTATTAATGTAAGTTCTTTGCAGTTACTATACCCAGTAACAGAAATGGCAGATCATGGAAAGTGATCCAGCCTAGTGGTGTGTTCATACCAAACTTGAAGCAATTTTTCTCAATGGGTCACTCACGCAAATACGGCCACTGGAGTGTTTTTTGGAGTATTTTGCAGCTGGGAAATATTTGCCCATAACAACGGTGCTAACAGCTGATTGGAGGGCAGCTAACTTGGTTCATAGTATAGTACAAGTGATAGCCAGAATCGAGCAGTGGCCAAACAGTTAATTACTCCGTCATGTGATGCTCTGTGGCCCAAAAGACTTCTTCCTACATCAGTATGTCAGTGGAGATTTTTTTAGTGTCACAATCCCTGTGAAATGATCCATTTTACAATTGGATTTTATCCATTTCACAAGTCTAGGAAAGTAGATTTAGAAGGAAAGTAGATTTAGAATTTTTTTTTTCCCAATTTAGGTTAACAGAGCACAAATCAGAAGTAGCCAAGTGCAGTGCTCTATGGGCCACACAGTGCGGAAACAGTAACAATCATCCATGTCAATTTATAGGTGGCAGTTTAACCAGCTGAGCAGCTTTAATAGGAATGAACGGTACCATGCCACCAACGTTGTGTCCAGGTGTCTTTTTACACAGACAACCATAATAGTAGTTTGTCCTCCATTTGTGAATCTCAGTAAGGTCACCTGAAGACCTGAGTTTCAACTTGCATGAACACTCAAATAGGGGGATTTTTGCATCATTGTTTCATTTTTCATCATTTGTGTCATCTTGTACAATTTCTCATCCATTTGCATCTTCAGATCGACTTTCTATGTAATCTCACCAAGCGAAATGCTTGCTTTGGTTGCGATGTGAACACATACATGTGGAAATGGTGGCAGTTGTTAGGCTCTGAGGAAAGTGATAAAAAATCCAGTTTTGCAACAGCAGCACCAACAATATAACCACTTGGTAATGCTTAGGGGTAAAAGTAATCTGTTTCAGCTTCAACCGCTGATTAATCACTGCCTGATGGCCATCCAGGTGTTACGTTGGTAGTTCCATATTAGGTGTCAGATTTCCAAGGAATTATCCCTTAATTAAAAAGATTTGAAACAAAGAGATTACTTAACTAAAACATAAAACAGATGTAGATACAACATTTTTCCTGGTAAACAATAATTGTACCCGTGATTGATTGCATTATTTGAAAAAATAATTCATGTTATTTTTTAAGAGTGGTGACTAGAGAATATTTATTTATTTTTGAGTAACAGAAAAAAAAGATGGGGTGTTATGTTTATTTAGTCGACAATGAGAGAAGGCTTTTGAAACACAATAGCTTGTCAGTGATTTCAGTAATTACATTTTTCACAGGCAGGACTTGACCACATACCCTACAATTATAGGTAAGAGCTCCATCAGTCTGCATGGTCTTAAGCATGAATGCTGCTTAATATAGCTGTCACATTTCGATTTATGTGCCAAAGTTTTAATGTAATGAAAACATGCACAGAATGTGCTCATGGCCTTGCAGAAAAAAAAATTACCTCTATGTCTTCCCTGACAGTAGGTTTTTTAAGCTTAGAAACCAATAGGCCTTTTCAACTTTTTTTTATGTACCAGTAGCTTTTTACTGAGCTGAGGATCAATGGCATGAAAATTCCCCTGGGTTCAAAGCAAGTCGCAGCCTAAATGTTTAACTAAATCCCTCTGTCTGTGTTTGTGCCAGTGGATTTAAAAACCCATACACATGCTGTGACTCCTGAGAACGAGCAGAGCCTAAACTGATAATGAATATCATGCTGCTTGGACGTCATCCTACTTGGATGCATTAAATCAGAGATTTGGAAGTAGACTGGGATAGTTGATGGAACATGTCTTGGTCCTAATCCATCAATCAGCTGTCTCCTTCTGATTTCCCTACAGAGCACATGCTAATTGATTTAAATCTCTCATCTCCAATCCTCCTCTCAGAACCACTTTAAATCAATCACTCCTCTTCCTTTCTTTCCTCTGACTTTCCACAAACATGCACTCAATGCATTTCTAAATGAATCTGCTATAACATGATCCTAGGTAGGGAGCAGCTCTTATCCTTCTCTCTAATGCCAAATAAAGGTCTTGGTTGATGTACAATTCTCTCTTAAAAGCCTCGTCAGCTTTGGAAACTAGAGACCAAAGAACATCTCTCTGCAGTAAATGTGAAAGATGTTACCTTTTTTTCAACAGTTAGAAGCCCATCAAGTAACGTTTATTCTTTTTTTCAAATACAGAAATAAAATAATATCTGCAAGTAAAAAATGGGATCAAAACAAATTTGAGACGAGTATGTGCAGGCAGGTTTTAGGCTTTGATCTGCTAAGGTAATAGAGCTCACAAAGTCTCATTAAAGAGAAACCAGCATTTTATCTGACAGGTGTGGGGAAAGAGTTGAGGTACAACACTTACAGCAGAGGTACATTGTTGAGATGTGAGGAAGGTAGAAACACTGCTGCCTCGATATTTATTGGATGAGTAAATTATAATCCATAAAGCTGCATAAATCAGTGACTTTGGTAATGTGAAAGGGTTCATTTGTAGTAATAATCTGACAAAAACGTATTACGCCACTCTGCTGATCTCGCTTTATGTAGCATTTGTATCTCTCACCTCTCAACTTTACTGTTTGGTTCAGCTGGCAGCTATTAATAGCAAAAACGGCTCTGACTACCCCATTGTACATGACCTGCCCAAGACCAAACACAGTTAGCAACTAGCTAGTAAAGTGGAACTACTCATTGTTCCAACGGCCCATTTTTCTAAAACCCTAATAATCTGAAAAATGGCCCAAATGGACTGGATGCCCAATTTTTTGACAGCTTGTTATCCCCAAAACAAATGACCAGTGCTTGAAAGGCCCTTTGCTCCGAAATCTCAGTCTCGCAAACAGATCATCAGACCTTCCAGGGTGCCACTTTTTCCCCCTACAATGGAAAATGCATGACCTTCCCAACCATGCCTCTGACTGGCTTGTACTTGTTGCCTTCATTGGTTGGATTAATAAGATTTAGGCATGAGGAAGAACATCAGGGTTGGCCAATCAAAGGCAGAGAGGGGCGGGTCATGCCTTCTCCATGAAAAATGGCATGGACCATGGTAAAAATGGTGGAGCATTAACTGGCTAAAAAGCCCCCAGTAATTAATCAATGTCAAAAAAGAGCTAAAATGAGAGAGAATATCTGACTAGCATTCATTAGGTTGCCAGAAACATGAATCAAAATAAAGTATTATGTTGCTCACTGGGCATGTGTAAATGGCTTGCACAGTCGTCAAAGAAAGCCAATGTCCGAATATCACCTAAGGGGTAGCCTCTGTTCCTTTAGCTAATGAGTAATTCAGTAGGGTAAATCATTGGCATTCTTTCAAGGTTTTTGCCAATCAAAGCTTTGTTTGTTCCCGGGAATTAAACAATGATTAATTAAATAGCATAAAATTACTTCTCTCATGAAAAATTTCAATTCTCTTCACAGTTACTTTGCAGTCTTTTTTATGTGAGGCATTTATTAGATTTAGATCAGCCCATTCTCATTCTGAAGTCGCGATGAGAATTAAGTAGGGAGAACACGGATGAAACGCTGCCAGTAAGAACAAAATATAAAGAGTGTGAAGGTCCCTATAGGGCGGATGGAAGGGGGGGTACATGGGTCCAACAAACCCCAGACTTTCTTCTGGGAGTTTTTTCTTCCCTTCTGAATGTGATGTTTTATTTTCCAAACCTACCCATGCGCCCTTTTTGCCGAATCCAAACCATCCGTGCCAGCATGTGCTTTTGTTGATGTCCAGACGTTGGTTGCCATGTACTTTTGTTGCCTAAACATAACCAGATGCAGCGTAATCCCACCATGTCCTTGTGTTGACATCAGAGTAGTGGTATCCTGAAACATCATCAGCAGATGTGGAAGGATACCTAGAGCATAATATGTAGATACTGAAGGTCACTGCAAAGAGGCAATATGTGACGACCTGTGGTGAGAACATGTTGTTCACATTTAGGTGTTTAAACACCCTGGAAAAAAGACAACAGGCAGTTGGATGAAAGGCCAAAACACATGAAACAAGCAACATTTTCAAATGTACCTATGTACACATGGATTAGGCCTATAGAGTTTTGTGCAAAATGACATGCAAGTTGACCACTGGAGCAGCAAACTTGCCTTGAGAGGCTGCTTTTTAAGAAATGCAACAGGAACAGACACATGTGAATCCATTTACCATACACCCAAACAAAACCTCAACTGATATTTATAAAGACTTTTCAACATTTTTGTTTGGCAAAGTAAAACTTAACTCCTGATCAAATGTTGTCTACCAAAATATTTGACATATGCGGCTTTTGTCTTTCTGGTCAAAGAACTCAGACAAACATGTTACATGATGGTGGAAACCACAAACAGCAAAGTAAACTTATTTCAAAGGGATCCAATATCAGTACACAAAGCACTCCATTTTAATCCCGTTCCCTACTTTGCTGCAAACTGCTGTGGGAAAAGTAATTTTGGATAGAGCATGCATAAGCTCGTTGTAGCAGATCAATACAAATTATGGCGCAGGGCGTCGCCTTCTAATAGGCTTTCTTTTTTATCAATGACCTAATTAATTGGGTACAGTACTGTAAGGAGTTTACAGGAAACAGTCAGCAGATTGTTACAGGTTGATTTCTTGCTCAGCGTCTCTCTATGACATTAGTATTACATCCCAACCTATTATGCATGCCATTACCCAACTGCTCCAGTATGACCTAAATTTATTGTTGATTGTATACAATCCACACATGCATGCATGTGGACATACATTGATACACACACACACACACACACACACACACACACACACACACACAGACTACATGCACTTGTGCGTTCACACACTCCAGGGTCGATTTATAATCTCCAAGATGACTTTCGTATAGTCCAGTGCGCCGGGTATTGCCCTTCCATGTAATTTGATTTCAGGGAAATTAAAAACTGATTGCACTGGGGTTTTGCTCCAGCCTACCAATGCTGCAACACACACACACACACACACACACACACACACACACACACACACACACAGACACACACACACACACACACGCACACACACACACACACTCACCAGTGAAATGTAATCAGTTCAGCAGATGATATGAAGGGATATTTCTGTTCCCATCTCATCAATTGATGATGCCATGTTGTAGATTAAGCTGTCTAGTAAAGAAGTACAGATGAAAATCAGTAAGGGACTTAAAGGTGCCATGTTTGCTTATTTCATGAGCTTGACACTGTATATTAATGACCTGTAAAGTACTTTCCTCATCTTGCACTTATTTTGAAATAACTCCTGACTCAGGCTCGATAACACAGCAGCAGTAAAGTTTCCTCACGTGGAAATGACATGTGGGGAAAAACAAAGTCTTTAAGCGTGTCTCAACTTTTTGTTTTCGTAGTTCTCACGGAGAAGTTAACTATTGACAGGCATAAAATAAAACAGCTGTTAGAACATGAACATTAGATGTCAAACCACACTTGAATAATACCTTCAAACATGCACAGAAAATGTGTAGTGTATTTGTTCAAATGTCAGTTTTTCCTTCTTTTCTTCCTTCTAAACAGATGTCCCGCTGACTTCAAAAGCCTTGCAATTTTAAACAATTTGTGTGTATTTGTGTGTTGTTGTGTTCTGCTACTACATGATTGTGTGCATGGGATATAGCATCCAAACTGGAAGAAATAAAAAATCTAAGATGTCATAAATAATTCATGTAGCAGAGAACTTGTTGATTTTTCCCCCCTGAACAGACTGCACGTTATGTTTCTAGACAATTAATGCTCATCTGTTAGGAACCTTTTCTTTATTTCCCCAAGTATTCTGAGGACATCCACTGAATGGAAATCATAAATTCTTTGTTTGAAATTACTGGATTGGCCAGATGTTTGTGATGATGGGGTAATGGTGCAAAGCACAATTAGATCTTTAATTTGATCAAAATGTGTCTCAGCTTGTTAATGTTTATCTCCAGCACAAAGTAAAGTAGTTGCATGATTTAAAGGTCTAGTCTGACACTGTTGTGCAACAATCTTTCAGTTCCTCTTGTCACATCCTTATATATGCATGTATCAGGATCAACAAGTTCTCATCTCAAGCCGTCACATATTGCTGCTTTGCTTTGCAGTTTCTACATACTAAACTCTAAGTATCCTTCTGTGTCTCCTCCCTATGTTCCAGAATGCTGATATTGTGATGTCAACACACGCACATGATGGGATTACGCTGCATGTGCTTATGTTTAAGCAACAGCAGCACATGGCAATCAACACCGGGACGTCAACAAATGCGCATGCTGGTACTGATGGTTAGGATTAGACACCAAGTTCAACTTGACGCCTTCCTGCCACGTGTCATGCGGATGTGGTTCTTTCCAGCCACATTTTCAACTGGAGCCTCTGTCATTGTGTCATGCAGATGCAGCAGGTGTCCTTCAGCCATCCGCCAGTGTGTAATAACACTGCGGCGAGTTCTGTTATGCCACATTCTCACCTGACACCATCCAGCAACATTTCATGCAGATGCAAAAGATGGCTTTTGGTGTTGCGAACTTACACCAAAAGCACCATCAAATCTGTGCTTTTTTACATGTTTGGAATGAGAGAGGACAGACTATTTATTAAATGTTAAAATTGAATGTTGACTACTTGCTTACCTGGTACTGCAGCCCAGTCACTAGAAGAAAATGTTGGCATGTTCGCTCTGCAAACCATGGATACGTTACATTTACACGATTCATCATATAGACCACTGTTGGAGACCAACAAACAACAAAAACAGTGTGTAATATACCAAAATTTATCCTGGCAATTGTCTTAAGTACTGTACTCATTTCGGGAACTGTATTAAAAGTTATCCTGTGAAATTTCCGAAAACAAGATGTGTAATGGAGCAAATGTTTGGATGAGTTGATCAGTATCCTGTTTGTATGTTGTGCACATGCCCAAGTTCATAGCGAAGAGATATATTTATAAAATGTACAAAAAAAGTACATATTTTATGAGGAACAAGTTATGCAGAGTACCTGACTTGAATCTTATGAATTCATAAGTGAGTATTTGGAATGTTAATTAGGAAATAAAAATGAGCTAAAAAAAATGCATTTATTATTATCTTCACTGTAGTTATATTACACACCTGATTTCTCATCATTTTTTCTCTTTCTATTATCTGAAGCGTAATTATGATCCTGTTGGATGCACTGGGGCATAAAATTGGGGTGAGGTTTAATCCAGCCTCCTCCTTTTAAAACCCAAGTACAGTATTTTATAGCAAAAAGCGATAAAACCTGAAAGTGATGAGCCTGGAACACATCACAAGATTTAAATGTACCGTCAGTCATAATTCGCTCTTGGAGACAGATATCTTTAAAACAGCAGGCAGACACTTGGAAAAACAGTAGTGTCTTGTTCATGGGCACTTCAGCTGGGTGGATAGATAAAGTGAGATCCTAGATGCTCAGGTGAAAGGAAGTCCTGTGTCCTACAGTCTATGTAAATAAGTCTTCATATTCCACTATCTTCTCGTTCAAATGTTACCATAATGTTACATTACACCACCTTTTCGTCTCCCTGGCTCAGACATTTGTTTCTATTATGAAAGCTGATTGTGGTATCTGACTGAATGTTTGCATCAGATAAAATCAGTCTGGTGGTTTAATAAAAGCAGTGGTAAAAAAAAAAAAAAAATCAGCTATTTCTGATCCTTCTCTTGTTTGTTTACCTCCTGTGTCTTACTTTTTTTTTTTTGCACCCTCACATTATATAGTGATTGCATCTGTGAAAAAAACAGGTTTTTATCTATGATAATGTATATCTAAGTTTACTTAATACATGCAAAGTTATGGGTACATGGCTTGGAGTGCAGCAGAGTCAAACTTCTCTACTCCTTAAGACTTAATCATCTCCACAGATAGCATTGGTAACCTGGGGATTTCATTAGTTCTCACCTTAACCACTAAAATGTTTTTAATTCAGTCACATAGTGTAGACACAATTTAATGAACAGAACATAAAGTAACAATGTTGAATGTGTATATTTGGTTGGGTAAATTTACCTTTAATGCACGCTCAATAGTTGCTCCTTTGTGTGACCATTATACTGTAATGAAATCTGCTAAAGCCGCTGGTCTCTCATCAGGAAGGCTGGGTCACAGTAGTGAGACTATCCAAGGGAGAAAGCAGTGAATTACGGTCATCCCTTTTGCTGTAATTGTGAAGGTGTTTCTTGCACCTAATGTCAAGGCCCAGAGGGAGTGTAACAAATCACTTGCCTAAAGATTGAGGGCTTTTTTTTTTTTTTTTTAAACCCCAAGATGGAAGTTTAGAATCTTTTGTTGCTAGATTGTACAACTTTGGGAAGTTAATCACAGCTGAGCAGTCATATTCTGCTCCATCTTGATGCTTATGTAAGCAGCTAATAAGCCCAACCAGCACGCTGTCATCCCAACTCGTCACATGTTGCCGCTTAGTCAGTGGACTTCTGAGGTATCCTTCTGCATCTGCAAATTTCATGCTGGGATGCCACTACCGTCATGATCTGTCTACATGTTTACATGGACGCACAATATATGTACACACAAAGCCTGCTGTGAAATTACCAATTCGAGTTATGCTTTTTAAAACAATTACAACTATGATCTGAGTGAACCTTACTGAGCAGGTTGTGTTTATGTAACTTGCTTCATTGTTTGTTGTTGGACTTTTGTTTTTCTCCAACTACTCAGTTAAACACATTGGTGTAAATGCAGCTTTTATCTGGGTTTATTACAACAAAAAAAAGCCTTCTGTGTTGAAAAGTAATATATTGGGGGCTTTGCTGAGAACATCAGGAGCCTTAGCCCTGTAAGCCTGCCCCAGGCCATCCTATGGCTCACTGTCAATGAGGTTGAAAGCTCAAAAAAGCTTGTTTTTTCTTCAGAGAAACTCTTTTAGTGGACCTTTGAGTTGAGATTATTTTGTCACAGTACAGCTGGTACAAGTGTGTAGTGTTGGAGTGTAATCACCAGAGCAGAACTGAGCTGGTGGTGTCAGCAAGAACACTGTTGTCACAATTGAAAACTGATCCTACGGTGTCATCTCATTCTCTCGGGTTTGACTCCCAAGTTGAAATTGCAAAGTTTAAACTCCAAAGTACATGATTCTGAACTGAGCAGACTTTGAATTGAGAAAGGTGTGTTTCGGAAAATGCAAACCGCTGTAGAAATTTTCAAATGTAATTTTTTGACACCCTCTCCTCTTCATAATACTGGGGCCGAGGCATAAATCTCAGTAAGGAATAAGTGCATGAACAAATAAATGCAAAACTACTAACGTTATTTATGTACAGCTCATTCTCAGAATCGTTTGTTCATGATCTGACAAAAAAAGCTAAAACTACTTACTCTTATATTAAAGACATACTGAAGCCTATTGTGAAAGGTTTTCGTCCCTTTTTTTTTACATGCCAGATTCCCAGCATTTCCTACATCGATCACTGTCATCAGGTTTAAACAGGCCACCTGTGCGCTGTTACACACAGGGTGGAGCCATCACTGACTGCAGTAGAGTTGCTGTTGAAGGCAGCTTGTGGTGAATTTGTGTTATTTAAGTTACTTTTTAAATTATTTGCTTTTTGTTAAAAAATCCTTTCACTTTCTTTTCTCTTTTGTTGTATTGTGAAAGTCATTAAAATGTCCTAAAATCCTACAAACGTATTGATGACAGGACCCTGGCCTTCTGTCATTTTGAAAATCTTGGCCCTAAAGCAAAGCAAGGTCAATATCCCTGAGCGAGACGATCTGGGAAAGATTGAGTGTAGCTTACGTTGTAATTCTAGTTCCTGTCTCCTGATTGACCAAATACGGCCTTTTTTCTAGCTAGCTGGCCAAGCTGTGTGAAGCCCAGCAGGTCTTATCACAATCCCAGCTGGGAAATTACAATGACCTGTCCAGCTGGAATTAATTGGTTTCACATCATGCAAGCACACACAGCCTTAATAGACCTTTCTCACGGTAGATATTTTGACATGTCATGGCAGGGAAAGCAAATCTGTAAGCCACTAATGTTGATGATGGCTCTGTTCCATTAAGGTGTGCCAGTCAGCCGTGGCAGGGAGCCAGCATGCTCAATAACAGGACCCCGGCACAGAGTACCTAAATAGAATCCAGTAATGATTAATTTTATTAGTTACACCTGTGTCTGGAAAGCCCAGATGTGTTCAGGCAAAAAAGGTCAGTGATGGAGACATGCTTTGGTTCATAAATGAGGGCAAATACACAAACTGTACAAATGTGCACATTGGCAAGTACATATGGCATATGATGTTCTAGGATGCCCCTTCTGTGATGTCAACACAAGCACACGGTGGGATTATGATAAATGCGATTAGGTTAAAGCAACAAAAACACATGGCAACCAATGCCAGGATGTCAACGAACGCACACGCTGGCACTGATGGTTAGGATTTGCCTGAACTGGATGGAACCAGTCGCATTCACAAGGAGGGCATCAGGCAATACAGCCCGTTCTCACTCCGAACTCATCCAATTGTGCTGCTCTGTCAGTGCTTTCGGTGAACGAGCATGACGCCAAAAGTCACCTTCAGCATCCAACCAGAACGTCATGAGTAGACACAGAAGGTCCTGACCTGATGAGAATATGTTGGATAAGGCAAAAAAGGCACATGGTAACGTGTAGAAAAAAAAAGATTGGATTCAGATGCAAATCCTACACTACATTAAAGTCCAGGGTTTGTTGGATCCATCCACTTCCTCTCCCTCTCACCCTATAGGGACCTTCATGCTCCTTATCTTAAGATGTTACCAGCAGCATATCAACTTGATATCGTCCAGAAGTGTATCATACGAACGCAGCAGTTTCTGACTGCCGACAGGCCTGCTGCTGCAGCAGGTGCCGTCCAGCGCCATCCAATAACTCTGCAAATGGTTATGTCCAGCAGTGCTCTCAGCTGACAATGTCCACAGTCTCTTACAAATACACGTCTCCACACAGTGACAGTGATGAGATTCCTTCCCCTCATCACAGACAACCTACATCTTCAGTTATTTGCTAGACTGCAGTGCTGTGTTTAACCTCTCTGTGGAATGTAGAGGAGAGCATTATACTTTCACATACAGGTGAGAAAGAGCCTAATACTTCGCAACTTGACAACCAGGCAGGCAATGCCAAATACAGCCGTTCAGTGAAAATGGCCCTTACATCATCTACAGCTGCATCTTCTCTATTTTAATTTTGCATCATTTTACTGTTATTGACTGCATATTGAATGTTAGACCAATTAGCAAACAAAAAGGATCGCTTGTCTTTCCAAGTATTGCTGCTCTCTCACCATTTCTCTCAATCTCTACTTAAAAGTAGCAGCAAAATAATAATTTGTTTGTTACGTAAAGCTGCTTACAAGAGGAAAAACTTTCCGTGTGCAAGGTAAGAGGGAAAAAAAGCTTCCCAAGGCCTTTTGGGAGAGAGACAGAACATCTCCAAAAAGTAGTCAGCTACAGTGTGAATCATTGCACATAAATATAACCCACTCGCAGAAACTTTGAGTATGTTTCAGTGGTACATTTCATGGCCTTTTGGGAGACTTTGGATCTTCTCCAAACAGTAGTCAGGGTGCAGATGTGTGAATCGTGAGGTGCAACACATTACCTTTGAGCATTCTAGTAACCTGCAAAGAGAGGCGGGAATGATGGATAGAAACACACAGAGGGATAAAGGAGGAGGTAGGTGTGAGATGATAAGAAGAGATACTGCATGAATGCAGACATATGGTGAACACAATGCATGTTTACAGCTGTGTTTTAGACAGAAATCTCTTTTCTTCAGGGCAGCGTGGTACAGGTTGGATTTATTTGGCATTACGTCCACGCTGCCTTTCTCGTAACAGTGAGGAAAGTTTAGTGATGAATCACATGGTTAGTCATTTGCGGAAAGTTATGCTTCTTTAATTAAGTTTTTTAAAGATATTTGTCCTCCATTTCAACCCCTCAAGAGAATCAAAGGCTGTGATTCATTTCTAAAGGCTGGATTTTACTGGCGTTCTGGCACCAAAATGAAATAACTTTGCAAAGAAAGTAGCAATCTTTTTTTTTTAAAAAACAGTGTTGATGTTTTGATTGCACAATGATTGATTTTGTTTAAAAAAAATAAAATAAAAAATGAGGCAATGTTTGAGGGATTTATCATCCCAATCAAATGCTGAGGGAAAACAATCCCACATAAATAATGTTTCCACTCACATCACATCACAAATTACTACCTGTACGTGCAACTTATGATCTGATTTCAGCATCAAAGCTAAACTACAGTTTAAAGGCTACAGATAGGCGACCACTAAACATAAGTTCAAGGAGGAAAGAGACACAAGCAGTCATTCTTTTTCCAGATTACTACAATCCTATTTTACTCTGCTCTGGTTCCATTTTATAATCAAGTGCCTCATATTGTTCATAAAGACTTCCTCAATCTGTTTTTGAAAATAGACCAAGAGAAAGTCGTGGACAGAAGAGAAACCCTCAGTTTGAGATCCAGGAGATTTAACCACTTCACTATCTCTGGACAGAAATAAACATCAGCATTTAATCAGTGTGTTAGCCCACCACTACCCAAACTTTGAATATCTCATCTTGGATTTAAATCTTATCTGTGATTGGGACAAAAATTGATTGTCTTTCTGTTGCAGTGAGGGCTGCCCTTTTTAAACTTTCGATCCACAGTGATCCAGATAAGGTCTGCTCAGTGGGAGACTGTTATCATCTCTTGACATATTGGATGCTAGAAAAAGCAGACTGATCAAACATGCTTGGAATCAGCATTGACAGCTCACGACAAAACTGCTGATTTAAAATGAAATGGCATCAGCACATGAAATCCATGCATGCACGTGGTCCTGCATATTTTCAAATGACACCTTTTACATTAACTCCTTACTGTCATTGTACTATTGATCTAACCTTTAAAGGACCTGGAAATTTATTTATTTTAGTATGTAGGGAGGACATTTTAGCCATACCAAAAGCTCAAGCTGTTCTCACGTGCCATTCATACGTATATCTATAAAGAGAAATGCACTACTATTCGTGTATAACCCACTAAGTAATGAGCCAGAAATTTGTGCATAACCCACATAATCAGTAAAGCTACAGTTAGTGTTTAAAAAAAAAAACGTAAAAAAAAAAAGAAAAACTAAAATTCATTTTGCATCGATTTCAACTTGAATTTTCACCATCAACCAAGGTGGAGGGAACAGACAACAGGTGGGTCCATGTGAGCCCAACTATGAAGGAGGATTTGAAATCACACACACAATTTGAAAATCACAATAAAGTCACAGATTAAAGCCAGACAGTTAGGTCTCTTCATATTGATATCCCTCCTCTATCTGTTGAGGTTCAAGTCACCTGTTTGGTTTTATGTTTAGATTTTTGGGACTTGGTTGATCAGCTCTGACTATCTTAATGCAGCAATCATTTTGCAATAAGAGACATCTTTATGAAGCAGTCCTTTAATAAATATGTTTCATTTAAATCTCTCTCAAACTTGTTAATCTATGAGAAAAAAAGTCACAAACACATCTTTCATATCAGTGAGTATTGGCCATGTTTCGTGCTGTCTAGAGACAAGAAGACAAATTCAATGCAAATGGGAATATCTTGGAAATGATGACAGCTGATACAGCTGATCAGTCATGTGAGTTAAATGTTTTGTGATATTCTGACAGATTTATGTTCATGTGTTTGTGTACAGTTCCTGTTTTATTTTGAAATTTGCTCCTCATAGTGTTTAGTGTTACTTTTACTTTCTGAGTTTTCCCGACATTGGTCACCTGTTTCACTCGCCTGTATGTAGTTACTAATCAGCCCTCATGTATTTACAGCCCAGTGTTTCCTCCATTCAGTTAGCAGATTGTTCTTGTTGCCAAAATGTGTTCATGCTCTCCAGTCTTTTTCTTGCATTTGATTCCCTGGTTTTTGACCTGATGTTGCCCTCACTCACATTGTATTTTGTTGAGATTACACACTCAGCAGTCACTGAAAAACTTGCATGGAAGTTGCTGCCAAAAAGGATGACAGACCAAACCCAACATGGGAAAGCATGCCACTGTGAGTCGACTGTCACTATCAAAACAGCAACACACCCGTGCAGAAAAATGAACAGCTTGTTTTGACATTCATTGCATTGGTTGTGGTGTTCACTTGTGATAAAGCTTTGGGGAGTAGGAAATAGATTGTAATTGGATGTTGTTAGCTGTCACAGTTCCTGAAATGATAAATAATGTTTCTTTTTCTTCACTTTGAAATGGGAATAATTCAACTGAATATGTGCCACTGACTGAAATTAAAGAAGCCATTTTATGCGGTCAACAATTGTATGCCATTAACCCTTTAATATTCAAACATATATGTAGATCTACATTTAGGTGCTGATGTTCCAAATCAGCTTTGTTTAAAAAACCCAGTGTTTGATTTTTTAATGTGAGGTTTCTGGCTTTTTCCGTGTGTATGAACTATTTATCAAAAATGCAATACATATTTACATCTAAACATTTTTTGCCTCTATATAAGGCCATGCTGTTGAAGGGGAAATCATTCTACATAGAGTAGGTTATTGTTGTTGTAGGTATTGTTTAAAAATGTGAATGTGGCGAAAGTGCAGTTAACAATAGTATAGTACAAAGCAATAACTATTTTCAATCAGGTTTTGAACAAGTTCAACTTTCCCAGTCATTGCTCATTCAGATCATCCTGCTTTATGTTCTAATCTAATGATCTAAGTGTCTCAACTCAGTTAAAACATTTCTCCCTCTATGCAACATCTCCTTTGAGTTGACTTTACAAAGAAGAGGGGGAGCAAATAGTCTGCAAGTTCTGATAAAGAACACACAGCCACTGCATTTATCAGCGCTCAATAAGGAGGAGATTTGCACTGACATGCTCATACATCTATTGCAACTCACTGCACCCTGATATGAACAGACAGAACATATGACATCCAAAGTGCAAGCGCACACACATGGTTGTATGATGAGCCATTAAAGCGCAGTCGATCGTATCAGTCATGTTATTAGACTTTTCTCCCCTCTGGCTCTGTGTGCCTCTCTGCTTGTTGTTGCCTGCAGATGTTAAATAGTCTACAAACACAGGCTGTCACAATGGAGCTGCAAGTTTTCCACTGACAGTTTGGGACTCTCGGGAGGTGTTTGTAAGATTATTTTGGCTTATTCGCAGAAAATAAAGTCATACATGTGATGTTCATATAGTAACTGAAATATACTTGGAGAGAAAATAGAAAGAAATACTGACTGGAAACATCACAAACTGGCATGGTTCGTGCACGGCCCAGGACAGGAAGGCTCTACAGCGGGTGATTAAAACTGCCCAGAACATCACTGGTTCCCATCTACAGAGCATCAGTGACCTCGGTGAAGTGAGGTGTCTGCACAGAGCCCAAAGGATACTGAAACACAGCAGCCACCCGAGCCACAGTCTGTTCACCCCGCTGCCATCTGGAAAAAAGATACAGAAGTATCTGCTGTCGTGCCACCAGACCACGGAGCGGCTTAATTCCCCAGGCTGTGAGACTCATCAACTCCTGCTTCGACTCCAAAAGATGTAGCAGGATTTAAGAACACATTTTAATTTCATTTATTTAAACTACATTTAAAGAAATTAACAACATTTTTAAAATGACTAATAAGTCTACCTTTTAGCTTAAGGTCGTTTTTATCTTTTGTCTTTTTTAAGTTTTGTATCAAACATTTTAAAATGGGTAATATGATCCAGTTATTATCCAGTTATATTATCACCAATACTAGTCTCACTAGTTAGTGGCTACTGCTTGGCCCAATTGTCTGTGTTTTGTGCTGTGAAAATAGCATAAAATTAGATGAGAGTAGCAAAAAACAGTAATGCTACAGTTAAACTACTGTAAAAATGTTTCACATAAACAGACATTTGATAAATTTATTGAAATTATGAAAATATGAAATTATTTAGTGCACCTTTATGGACTGGCAAAGCAGCTTAAGCTTGTTCTACCTTGTAAAATTACTGTTGGATTTTAAATTAAATTACAGTTAACTAAATGGCTGTCAATAGATGCATCATATGACCATCGCAACTTACGCACATTTCCACCTCTAATTTGTGCCAGCTAATAAATCTTAACAATAGTTGATCCTTTTTCCCAACAGGGGTGCATTTTTTTTTTTATTATTACAGTTAATCTCCTAAAACTACACCCCCACCATCACACTTTGTCATGTCTTGTTATGTAGGAATCATCTGTATGTAATGGATTTGTTGCTGCCAGTCATTACCAAAGTAAGCCCTCACAAAAAAAAAATCTCTTTCCCTCCGGAGAAAATGTCTTATTATTTTCGAACAGAAGTGTCATTCTGATGCACAACCCAACCCCAAGCTAAACTCTAAATGACATGACCAAATGAATTTGTATTGAACTGGCCCTGTAGGCAATAAGGACCGCGTAAAAGCTGCTTATATCTGAGCTGATACAAAGCCCACACAGAAAAGTAATAGTCAAACTCACACAGTGAACTAAATGGGTAAACACATCAGCACCTGCCCCGGGGGTTAAAAGATTGTTTCTTCACCTTCTGCAAGTTTCCTCTCAGCTTTTAAAGAAAGTCACTAGATAGTATCTATTAAAACAGAAGAAAAAGCTATTGCAACCACATATAAACTTTAACAAATGTATCCTCATGTTGGGGCAAAAAGTGCACTTTGTATATTGCTAAAATCCCAGCAACACAAACACCATGAATTATGCATGATTGCTACACTGGGATTTGGCTACAACCATTTTTCAACATTTCTCAGCCTGCAGCCACTAACACGTCGTTATCTATTAATATGAAGAGTATGAACACTTTGCTGCAGTCACTGAACAATTGACATAATTATTGTGGTTATTATGGAGGCCCCAGAAGCTTACCAGCTCCTTTTTCATGCAAAACTGCTGAAACTGAGTGAGTAGCCAGCCAGAGACCAGCCAGCATTACTAATACTGCTCTGTTAGTGTGAGAGAGTGAGCCAACTGAGATAAGGTAGCGCTGACACAGAGCACAGATGCTCTGAACACTCTCAGACACTTTGACAAGGCTGAAACGTAACTGATATCACAGCTGTTGTCAAATTACTTCAGTGACAGAAGAAGCAATGGGTGTGCTTTAGGTGGGGTGGTGACGCGAACTGATCTGATCTGTTGATCCTTCTGATGATTCGGTCCAGAGAAACAGAGCCTATCTCAACATGAGCTGGCCAGATTTTTCATTTGATTTCATAATATCATTAAGACAACAATTTTGCTGCAAAAGTTTCCCAGATATGATATAATATGAAACACTGTAGAAATAATGGATATAGCTACCTAACGTCAACCACTGTTTTGTCAGCTCCTGTTTTAAAGCCTTGACTTTGCCATTGTAACCTTCAGCATCTTGTTTGTTTCTTTGGAGCCAAACGTATTGGAGCCATATCTGGGTAAGAAGTTGGAGCTGTAAAGCAGCCCGTTCTTATTCCAAACTCGGAAAATACTGCCAAAAGCTTTGACAGTGCTTTTGGCGTAAGATCACAATGCCAAGAGACACCTTTCGTGTGAACCATTGCAGTGTTATTATTAGGAAACGGGACAGGATGACATCAGGTTGAAATGCTGCTGGTAACTATAAGCACTATCCCGAAATGTCAACAGTAGGCTTAAAGGATATCTAAAATGTAATATGTAGACACAGAAGTCCACTGCAAAGCGGTAACATGTGACAACTTGGCATAACAACGTGTTAGGCTGAGACACTATTGGCAAACAGCCTGTCATTCAAAGCTGCCTGCTCTTAATCATGCATAACTTTATGCTTTAATAAAATTTAAATGGGTAAGTTATATAAAAATTCTGCCTCCATACAGTTTTCATGAATGTTGAAATAAACTGTAAAGACCAAAAAAACTTTTCTGTACCAGGCTGTTAACATGTTTATTTCTGCTGTTAAGTTGGTCATTTTAACATGGGGGTCTATTGAGACTGACTGGCCATTTAAAGAACTACAAGTTGGTTTCAAATTACCTTGGTAAAGACATAGTAGGGGTGTCACAATTTTCCAAATCTATGATCTAGTTTATTCAATTTGGTTTTCGATTAAGAAGTCACCATCCAATAGGATAGATATGCCAATGTTAGACTTGTGGTGGAGTGCTCCCTTATTTCAGTTCGTCAGTGCAATCATGCAGGTGTTGTTGAATGCAGCCTTAGGCCTGACTCCTCCCCCAACCACTCCCCTAATCAGGGACTGATTACATAAGGGCCCTGTTAGTTAATGCTTCTGGCTCCTATGTTTTGGACCCATTGTGGCCTGTTGTTTGATGAAGCAGTTTTGACCTCCATACCTTTTGATTCAGGATTAAACATTGTCTTCATTGAGAGTAGAAGCTCTTCCTGAGCCTCTTAGTGCTGGCCCGGTGTAACTGATGCCTTCTTTGAGATCTCAACAGGGTAAGAAGCCAGTTAACTGGGTGGCTGAGATCAGTAGCAATACTCCAGGTCTTATTTTTGCATTGTCTGGTTAAACAACCTTTATGCAGAGTAGAGCAGCATATATGGTGCCATGGTTCTGTTAAATGCTGTTTCCATCATTAATATGGCAACAGTGTGCTCCGTGGACTCTCATGCAATTGTTTCAGATTTGCTTCTTCTTCACTGAGAATTGCAGTGGCTATCAACAAAAAGACGGGGCTTTACAAAATGTTAATTTGTGTCAACCCCTGACCTTAACACTAACACCATCATCAGGTCAAATTTCCATTTGTTGAATACTTTTTGTTCATCAACACATACTTGCAAAACTAAAAGCATGCCCATAAGCCTCTGCTGTCTTCTGTGTTTGGTGTTAATTACCTAATATTCACAAACTGGCATACGAAATTACCATTAGAACATGAAAAACATGACCTTCTAACACCAACATATTGGCATTATCATGCTACATGTAACATGCTCAAAGCACAGCTGTGGACTCCAAATGTAGTCAAGTGAGCGGGAGTGTGAAATTTACTCAGACATACAATAAAATGGTCACACACTATATCAAATTATTCCCAGCAGAGTGTAATATGCAATCTCTTTGAACAAATGCTAACATGAATTATGTAATTACCTGCTGAATGAACTAGCTCTAGTGCAATACATTACTTGTGTCCAAGCACTGAAGAGTATCTGCCGTCATCCATCATCCTCTCTGACAACCGCAATTATATCCTGACATATGCAGACAGCAGGTTCTTACAGAAACGTGACAGCAGGCCACTGATATAATTGCATCCTTGCACATAGTCATGTCCTGCTCTCCTTTGATCACAGAGTCTTGGTTTTCTGTTTTCTGCACAATACTCCAGGTGGTGTCTGATGCATACACAGACACTGCAGTTGGAGGATGGAGAGTTGCACCAGCAAAGTGAGATAATCCATCAAAAACATGACACCTGTGTTTGGTTTTGACATTATCTAACTACCATGGATTTGACTGTTTCCATGTCAGTGCTAAATGACATTACACGATTGTTGCTGTCAATAAACTGACAGCAACAACAAGTTATGAAAGTGTCTGTCAGGAATCTCTCAAAAAGATGCCAATGTAGAATCCTGATTGTCATATCCATGTATGCCTCAGTGGATTGTCTAATCAATTCAGGACGTGTATTGTAAATTGTTCTGAAAAATAGTGTCGGTGTAAACTGGTCAAATCAGCAATGACACTGTTTTGCAAAGATAATAAACGTTCTTGTCATAGTAGTCCTCCATTAACACTAAAAACAAGGTAGAAGTTTATTTTTTAGAACTAAATTTAACCATAGACATCCATTTTTTTATTCACATTAAAAGTGTCTTAGTAGTCATATACAGCACTCCCAGCCAAAATGGTTGTCACTGTATGTTACTATTGTATGTTTAATATGCATCAGATCAACTTTTCTAAAGTGAGGTTAGGGTGATGTGGTTGGTGTGACACCTTGGCAAAAGGCCTGCAACAAACAATAAAACCAGTTGTTAGACGAGTTGAGAGTGAGAATGTGTTGCAATGACTGGCTAATACCTATGCTTGGTCGATGGCCCATCACATCAAAATATGAAGTACCCCTCCTGCAGCAGTTTGTGGACATTTAGGGACCCACTGTTGATTTTTACTTGTTTGATGCATTGTCTCTTTTCAAGATAAAATTTACTTAGTTTTCATGGTGAATGTACAGTTTCTGCTTATTAGAGGCAGTCATTTTCATAGTTTGAAAATAGGTAAAAGCTTTTGTTTTTAGATGCATTTCCTTAGATTTGGGCAAGAAAAACATGTGGTTAGGTTTAAGATAAAATCATGATTTTTCTTAAAATAACTACATTTGTTATGCAGAGTATGAGCACACCACATGAGTATTTTAAATAACCAGACTAACTTTTGGTTTCTCATTTGAAACAAACCATGTGCTCTCAGGTAAAAGTCCAGGGTATGTTTGACCCATCAATCTCCCCCATCCAACAAATGCAGACTTTCTCTCCTTTTACTACAGTAATTCCCTGGAGTGTACATTATGTTTCATATATTCAGTATGATATCAATGATGTCAAAGTGACAAAGCTGACTTTATCATGAAGAGATGGCGGGGATGGTTAATGATGTGACACCTCAGTGAGATGCCTGCAAAGCTGCAGACCACTGCTTGAGCCAACAAACAACAAAACCAGTTGCTTTTAGCAGCCAAACGTGAGGCTTTTTTTAGGAACCATGTCTTACAGAAACTTTAACTCTGACAATAGGGTAGGTGAAAATTGAGGTGGTTTACATAACCCCAATGTCTCTGGTTCAAGAAATGTTTACACAGAGATCAAGACAAGACAAAGTAATTTATTGATTAACATCATAATATGTCAGGGCATGTTATATCGAAATGCCACAAGCCCTGAAATTTCCACTGCTTTTCAGTGCTGGTAGTTTCATTCCTAGTTCCTTTTCCCCACATTTCAAATTGTCTTTGAGCGAGACAATGAAACCAAAATGACTCCTGATGAGAGGGAGTCAGAATACTGTGGGCAATAACAGTTACATCCTCTTATCTTACACTGATTCACTCAGCATTTCATTTTGCCAAAAGAAACTATAAAATTTTAATGAAAACATCACAACTTCCTACATTTTCCACAATGCCTTTTAGCAAGTGTTTTTTTCTTTTTGTTTGTTTGTTTTTCAAAGTTGGTGGTTTTTCATACAAATATTCAAGTATATCACAAGCACTGCTTTATTTGTGCAACCAAACCTCTTACTCAAACTACAATGTGTCTTAAGGCTGCATTGCATTATGGGTAGTGAGGCTGCTGGTGGAGATATTGCCGTTGTCCTCTCCGCTTTGATTGATTCCACCCCGATGAGTCTATAAACATCTTCATCACCTTTAATTCTGAGGGACTGTTGCCAAAACCTGACATTTATATCAGTGTTTGATGTTTGCCTGTAGCTGTTAACATTATTAAAGTGTTTTAGGGGATTATCAACAAGCGATAACCTCAGAGCGAGATGACACATCCTTTCACACAGAAAACCCCTTGTTTCATCTTTTGACATGAATAAGTAAAGGCATCCCACAAAGTGTTCTCTATGTTTTATAAGTTGTTTATTGACTTTACACACGCACACACAAAGCACAAAAATAGAGGACCGAAGCAAAAGACCCAAGGCTGTTCTCTGTGATTTATTCATTCAATAACTGGTCGGATGATCATTTTTCTCCATTTGGCTGCATTAGCCCTAAGAGAAAAACTGTTAAAATGCTAGTAAATAAGAAATAGTGAATGGAGGAAAAAATGAGCACAACTACATTATTGAATCTGACCTTCTACCAGCTGAAGACATGATCGCCTGATGGTAAAATGTGCAGTGCACATAAATCAAACCAGATGAGAAAATGCACTGGGCTATGGAAATGAGGCAGGAGAAAGGTTTCATGAAAACTGCTGAGTGAGATGAAGCTGAAAACATGTCACCTTTGGATGCCCAATTTATTTATTCCCTTTTTTCTCTACTCTTTCTCTTCCCACTCATTCATTTCTTAATTCTTTTATTCTTTTTTTTTTACACCCAACCTCTCTTCCAACCTTAGATCCACCTTGCTTTTCCACAGAAAAATGTAGCCCTTCACCTTTCTCCTGCCTGAAAGCCAATCCCATGAGTACCTTGCTGACTTGTATGTGCTTGAGAAATATATAACCGTCTGAGGTTTCCAGGCTGATGCAGTGAAGGGGAAAGCAGAGGGAGCAGCTTTGGAATTGAGCTACAGATCAATCATGAAAGAATATTATTGGACAGATCTTTGTTTCCTGGTGGACGTCACGGTGTGTTTCCCGAACCACTATGTGACTGAAAGTAATGCTTACTGCCTTGAACTGAAACTGGATTAACCTTTGTAGGTATGAAACAAGAAGTTAACAGTGTGCTCATGTTAATGTCACAGCCACTGTCAACCTATCAATCCAGTGCCTATATAGGAAGTTTTGTGGCTCAATAAAAATGTCACATTTGATCTTCGGCTAGACAAGCCAGATAATGTTTGACTAGATAACCATCCCTGAGTTCAAGACAAATCATCAAACATGTTTTAACATTTTACAGGACAGAAACAAGAGTAAATTTATCATATAGAAAATGTGCATGCATTTAACAGTTGACAAGAGATCAACACAGGGACTAAAGTCTGCAAAGTTTTTTTCACAAAATTCAAAATTTCTTTAGCAGTGGAAGAAGTAAGAGACTCAACATCAGCCCATTATCACTATATTAAAGTTGTTGTTGTGGAAGTGTTAGCAAACAGTTGCATTTTTACAGCAAACACAGAGCATCATGTGGTGCACATGGTGTAAATCCAATATTCAGTCACATCTCATCTCGTCTCTTATAGGTCTGTTACATGTGGTTCTTTCGCTGCTAATGCTCAACTATGTTCACCTGATTGTCACTAACTTTGTCTATCTGTGGGTTGGTGCTGGGCAGGTAGAGTACAGTAAGTTTATCTGAGTTTTCTTGCTGAAAAATAAGCTATCAGTTTTTAAACAGATGTTTTGATATTGTTTTGCTGTTGTTAAGTGTGGTCCCCACAAATCAATAAGTCAGTATGCTTGTGTTTACCATTGAGGTTTGCAGGAAAGTTTTCTTTACAAAATAAAGGTTACGTGGCATGGCAGTACGTTCTCATCCCATGTTGTCACATATCACCACTTTGTCAGTGGAATTTTGCTTCTACATATTACGCTCAAGGTATCCTTCTGTGTCTGCTGCTGATTTCCGGGATGCCAAAACCAGTGCCAGAATGTTAGAAAAAGCATGTGGTTATGAGAGAGAAAACATTATGATTTCAGCTCTACAATCATATGGGAAGCATAAAATGGGTTCACGGTTGTCCAGGTTTTGTTGGTCCAATTTACCGCCCCTCCTGCCTGTTCTACAGGGGCCCTCCAGTTCCTTTTATTAATTTGTTACCAACAGAAATTCAACCTGACATCATGAAAGGTGACTTTTGGCTTAAATTACTGATAAAGCAGCACTATTTCATGACTTTGGAATAGGCGCTGAGTGAACACACTATCTGTGGTCTTTTTGAGTTGACCAGCAGACTTTGCTACAAGCCTACTGGTTGTTAAATAGATGACATATCTCATGTTCTAAAACCAGCTCCTGGTGATTTGAAAAGCTAACTTACAGGTGACACCATCAGCTGGCCTGAGTCGAGCTGAGACTAAAACCATTTTGACTCGTCACAATCTTTGGTCTGAACTGGGCATGTATCACATGTTCTCTATTCTCTTCTGTGAAATACTCTGTTAACTACTTTATTCATAACAACAGTGAGGTTATCTCTCTCATGTATCTCCTGTTCATGGCATCTCCATGTTCCCTCCTGTCAACAGCTGCAAAAATGGCAGTGCTAATAAGCTTTTGAAAATGCAAAGAGGGAAATAAATCTGAGACACTCAAACTCTTCAACTCTTGAAAAATTAAAAAGACAGATTTCTGTTGTCTTCTCTCAGCAGCATGTCTTCTGTAGCCTCTCTGTTCTTTTTTTTTCATCACTGTGTTGTGACGGAAATGGAGCCATAGTGGAAGTTAATTAGATGACTGCTGCCAGCCCTTCATTTTGGGTCTATTATTCTATTACGTTCCACTATCCTGTTAACATTTTCATGCTTTTCTTAGAAACAATTACACTCTTGCAGCTTTTGTTAAATGCAGCCATCTTATCACCTAATTTTGCATGTTATTCACTCCACTTCCAGCCAACCTCCACAAGTGTCAAGGCTCCGATGTTGAAAGGTGAAGAAGAATTAATGATCCAACATTCACAACCAAGGTAAACTTTGTCTACTTTAATGTGTCCTGGTGAGTAAATCAACGGGAAATGAGTCTCTGTTACAGGGAAATGTTGCACAAGCTCAGGCAATGTGTTATTCCCTTTTTTGTAAATGATGTCACTCAAGCTTTTAATTGAATTTACCGAGTAAATAAACCAGATGGTTAGATGGTAAATATGATAAGTAGGCACAGAGGTGTGTGGGTGCGTGAGTCAGCAGAAAAGCAGGGCTGAAAGTAAATGAAAAGAAGTTGAGAAAGTGACAGAAAGAAGTGAACTGTGGATTAACAAAGTGGGAAAATCAATGTGTTTGAGCATATGGGTAATTAAACAAATAAGTGAGAAACCGTGTCAGGAAATTCATGTTTAAATAAGGATGTTCGTGAAATAAGGAATAAGTAGAGCAGCTACACTTGTTAAAAATGTACAAAATTACACCAAGATGTAAGTGCTTTACATGAGTGCTCTTTCATTGGCACATAGGTATAAATAAGTAAGAAAATCTGTAAACTTCTTTTGAAGGTAATTATGGCAAATCTTACAAAAAAACAAGTCAAGTAATATACTGTATTTAGTACAGATCTGATTCTTTAAACTTTGAATTTTTGAACTTGGTACAGTATATATTGAGACATATCAGGACAACAAAACTGGTTTAGATTTAGCAAATAATTGCTGTGTTTCCATCAGCTTGTTAGCCCCAAAACAAGGGTATTTTGTAGCCACCTATCCATGTTTGTCCAGCAGGCGTAGTGGCATGAAAACAATATACGCAAGCCATCAGTTCCGTCCGGCCGCGTTCTCAAGTGACTCCACCGGTATTATATGTAAATGCCTGGTGCCGTCCAGTCATGTGCTGATGTATAATACCAACGCCACTGGATCCTTCTGGTCATGTTCTCATCTGATGCCATCCAACGGCGCTCCAGGTGGACGTGGAAAGTGGCTTTTGCTGCCATGTTCATTCAAAAGTACTAACAGAGCGGAGGTATTTAATGAGTTTGAAATGAGAACAGGCTGAAAATATATCCTCTGAAAGTCCCTTTTTCTAAGGAAAATACAAACTCATGTGAATGTCAAAAGGTCATTGGTTGCTAATTTTCAATGTTTTCTAAACAAGCCACCAACTGGCCTGTTAAGTGCAGCATATTTCTGACACTTTCTAACCTTAACCATCCCTGGACTACTTGTTATAAGCACATTCTCTCCATAAGTTTAACTGTACTGGAGTTGCTGTGATATATAGAAGATATTGTGGAAGTGGAAATGATAAAAGACATACTTTGTCTCAAAGTTTGGAGGACATCTATCCTGCATGAGATTGCTTCATTAAAACTTTTGATGGACGGCTACGGGTGCTTTGTTTTGCATTTATAATGATACTGTACATCATACTGTTTCATATTATTATAATTAGTGTCTTCTTGATGCCGTGCTTTAAGGTTGTTTTTCTCTGTTTACTGTATTCCCAGCGCTAATTACTATTGATATGACAACTCAAATTCACCACCTCTCTCTTTTTCACAGCATACTGCTGTCCCACATTTTGTTCTGCCTCCTGAAATGACCATGAACCAACGTGATAATGTCTCTGATATTGATGTGCTCTCACAGAGAAAGCTGTGGAGATTAGATAGACAGAGAGGAAGGAGAAAAAGACAGTAAAGGAGGCACAGATGGAGCTGAAAAAGTGAATTAGCAGCAGCCACCCAGACTGAGAAGCACAGAGAAAGAGAAAAGAGCAGAAAGCTCAGAGGGGACAGAGAGAAAGGGAGGGACTCAGAGTTCATGTGGTTCAGAGGGGAGCTGTGGCACTTGGATGTGATTCACTTTACTCTCTCCAGAGGAATCCATTTACCCCCTTCCTGCAATTATGGGGCCTTGTTTCCTCTCTTAATCCATCTGAATGTTTGTTTGTGTTTGTTCCTTCTGACTATTAGAGCACACATATAGATGTACACACACACACATATACACCGCAAAACCTCTCTCCTCTGTAATAAATCCCTCATTACTGGCAGTAGTGGGGTTTTTTTCTTTTTCCTCTCTGCTGTGTTCTGGCAGTTAGGGCTATTTTCCTTCACTCTGCATTATTAGCTTTGTGCTGTGGAAACACAACATGGAACCAGCGTCAACCCTGAACACAGGGACATAGAGAAAGAAGGGGGTATAGACTCTAATTAGGAATGCAATGCTACTGGATCCAAAAAATAATAATTCTGATGCAATATTCACAACAACTGGTGCTTAGTTGTTTTTTTCCTGTTATACTGTCATATCGGTCATTTTATATAGCAAGGTCCCAGTGAGAATTATGGGAGTTTTAGAGACTTCAGAGCACCAGATGGCACATAGTACTCCATCAATCTAGTAATGCACTTTCTTAAAGAGGCAGACTTATGAAACAATGGTTTTAATCACAGTAGCGGATTGGACTTTTAGAATCTGTAGGTCTCCAATTCCCTCACAGGTCAGCTTTGTCAAGATGGTTTGCGATTGGTCAGAAGCTCAAATTAAAAATTCAAGACTTGAACTTGATTTGTAAACTTTGTGCACCCTGCTGTGTTGCTTCATATCCCCTGTGTCCCGACCAAAAAGTCCTGACCAAACACAGCAAAGACAACAGCCAACACATGCATATGTTTCGCGTGAGAGGAAATACCCCTCCATACCAGCAGACGGAGAAAGGAGAACTGGAGGACCATCTTGACTCTAGTTAGCCAGTTAGCACATCAACAACACAATCCAGTCTTGACAGACCATACACCGTGCACCAGTAAACAATAATGTTTCTTTTAAAGATCTCAATGGCTCACATTTAATCTGAAAAAAAAAAAACCCATCTTGTGCCAACGAGGGTCAGCAGTGCGGGACACATTGAGGCAACTAGGGTGACAGATGCTCACCAAAGGCCCAACGATGACTGTCAGCTGAGCATCGACTAGGTGAGTCAGGGCCTGGGGACTCGAGGCAGAAATGTCAGACCCTCAGCACATTTACATGCACAGTAAAGTCGAGCTATAGTTATAGCTCTGCTAGACCATGTAATTGAACTACTGTCCTTGTCCTAGTATACAAGCACCATGGGATAATTGATTTTTTGATGGAAGTATGTTTGACTCCACATTGGTAGGTGGTGATACTCCCCTTTTAAGCTAGTTGCTGTTTGACCTTCTTCCAGCTGACCTATTACATCACATACCAAACAAGTTAGCAAGCAGCAAATAAGTTGCCTGTCCAACAATGAAAATATTTGTAACTTGTTGTTGCGGTACATTGCATATGTATTTTATTCCTCACTTTTCACCTTTGTCTTGTTTTGTTTTCTTACATTCTTCTTTTGTTTTTCATGGCTTTCTCAAAGCATGTGCAGAACACCTGGGCCAGTTGAGGCATATACATGAAAAAGTAGCTTGATTCCCAATCACATTATCTAGGCATGTCAGCCCGACTTCAAGAAATTAAGTACAATTTGAGTTGCACATAATTACATGAATTTTAAAAGTCCAGTTGTAGTCAGACTAACACAACAATTCAGCGTTTTCTTACATCACATTAATATACTGAGTGATGTCTAAAGGTAAGTAAAAATGTTTTTTTATGACTCGTATTTTCAAGTCAGTGACATTGTTTTTGTAGTACAAACCTGAGAAGCATGGAAGAGCACACAGTTTTGCTTTTACATTCAGTATTTAAGGTTTGTACACACGATAGTGAGACTTTCTTAAGAGTTGAAATCTTTGAACTGGTAACATGCTGGTCATTAAGTTACACAAACATGGTGATTGACAGGTCTTTCCAACCACAACGCCATCATTTCCCTTAAGTGAGATCAGTTTAAAGTCAAGGCTGAGGTCAGAGCAGCAGGTCCTTTGGCAGATGTTGAGGTAGAAATACCTTCTCAGAGAACAACATTCACATGGCCAATAAAATGAAAGTGATTATTTGGGTTACATGGTTGGCTCATAGGACTGTTGCTGATTAGTGATAATGCTAAGCCGAAACGCCATGCATGTGACCTTTCCATGTCAAACATATTCAGAAAGATGGATGTTATAGATGCACAAATGAAAATGTATCAGGTAGAATCTGGCATAATTCCAAATGGGAAATATCAGTCATCCCACATGAACCATTCTGGCTCTGTTTCTGTTCTCTGGAGACTCTGAATCTTATCTGCAGATGCTCCACCAACAATGAACATGAGACTGTGTAAACTTAAGCTTTGTATGAACTTTATGGGAACTATCAGCAGGAGCAACCTGTTTTTATCCCACATAATCAAATGTTCTTTGTTGCACCCCTCAGCTTCTCATAGCGATGCACAGAGCATCCTTTGGCGTTTCATTGTCACATGCTGCAATACACTGAAACGTGTAGTTGATGTTGTGAAACTGTTACAGTTGGATTAAGGCAACAAAATAAATTGGTTAGATTTGGAAAAATGTTTTGGACTAAGATAAGTATGTTTGTTACTTAATAACGTCAAGTGATATGGACTGGTCATGTGAGTGACATCTGTGTGCATGACCATACTTAAATGATGTTATGTTACGTTCAAACAAAACTTTTTTTTGACTTTTGACGGGACACAAACTGCTGTCTCCTGGGTGAAAGTCATGTGTTCGTCTCTGACCCATCCAACTCCATTCGCTACGGAATCCCTGAGGGGCAAGTAAGAAAAAAAAATTCTGGTGATCCATTTTCTATGTTAAAAAAATGTTTTCCATGTGTGAAACAGAGTGAAAAAATGTTCGCAAGCAAAAAAAGAATTATTTTGCGAGAAAAAAAAAAATTGGTGAGAAGAAAAAAGAAATTTTGCAAAAAGAAAAAAGTTCTCGCAAAGACAAAGATTTTTCTATTTGACACATGAAAAAAAAATTTAACATAGAAAATGGATCACCAGAAAAAAATGATAAAGGGTGCCTTTTGTGTTGATTTGCACAGTGAGGGGCATGACAAAGCACCTGGAAATGGGAATGGGCTGGCACAACTGGAAAAGTATTTGACTGCACAGATTTTTTTTGATGACAATATCACATAAATAACTTCCAACTTGTCTTTATAACATAACATTTGTAATGTTGATGGAACAATTTGGTTGATAATTATGTAATCAATCATTGATAAAATAGTTGCTATATTATTTAATTTACATTCTTAAGTATTTTCCTTTCCTGTGTCTTTATATGTCTGCTCAACTTCTTGTTTTGGATTCCTGCACAACAAGCTGTAACAGCTATCTGTCACTGATGCAAATTACCAGTGATTCTTAGGCTGTTTACTCCAGGCAAACTGCTGTTGTTCTGGTACCAGACTTCAAACAAACAACCCCCTTGGGTCCATCAGCTGTAAACTTGTTGAATAAACTTTGTTTTACAGACGTGATGAAGATTTCAAACTGAAACTTAAAATAAAGATGCTTCACTGAAAAAGGTTCCTAAACTCTTGGTTTGCATGTGTTTCCTCCTGATAAGATAGCCTTGAGTTTCCTTTGTGTGTGTGTGTGTGTGTGTGTGTTTGTGATTCACACTAGCTATCTTTTCTTGAACGTGTGTGTATTTTAGCTCCATGGCGACCTCTCCGACATCATTCTAACACAATAGCTGCTGGAATAAACTCCTTGACCCCAAAAATGATTGAATGGTTAATGAAAATGAATGCTTGCTTTCAAATTGAATTAAGTCTAATATATGTATATCTATGTATATATGTTGTTTTCCTGTTAATTGACCATACGTCATATTTCATGCAGTACATGTTCACATCTGTTGATCCATAATAAATACAACCCTTGGACTAAAGCAACATCTTCTGCTTTGTGTAAGCATGCGTGTGAAGACATGTCAAGGCAAGCACACAATTGAAGGTATGATTTGACACCAATTAACACGATCACACCCCACCTTGTTTAAC